>NW_008662264.1:53620-59363 GCF_000695815.1 Acanthisitta chloris
GAAGCTGTAACTTTGGAATGCAGTAATCACAGAAAATAGTTAGCAAAAGTTCACTACTGCAAAGGAAAACCAATGGCTGAAATTCTCCAGGGATGTGACTTGAGTTTGGTAATGTTGTACATTTACTTCAGTGACTTGGATGATGAAGTAGAAAGTATGTTTAGCACATTTGCAGATGTCACAAACCTGGTGGAGTAGCAATCAAAGTGATCTTGGAATGCAGTAATCACAGAAAATAGTTAGCAAAAGTTCACTACTGCAAAGGAAAACCAATGGCTGAAATTCTCCAGGGATGTGACTTGAGTTTGGTAATGTTGTACATTTACTTCAGTGACTTGGATGATGAAGTAGAAAGTATGTTTAGCACATTTGCAGATGTCACAAACCTGGTGGAGTAGCAATCAAAGTGATCCTGACAAATGGGACAGCTGGCCAAAAAAAAACTAGGATGAACTTACTTCAAAGAGGATAATGCAAGGTCTGCATTTAATCGGGAAAAATCAAGTGCATTAACACAGAATGGGAAACAGCTGACTAGGCAGAAGTTTTTCTGAAAAAGATGTTGAGGTTAGAGTGACTCACAAGTGGAATATGTATCAACAATGTCATACTATTACGGTAAAAGCAAACATGCAGCTTTGCTATTGAGCACTGTGTGTCTAGTTCTGTGCAGTGAACTTCAGCAAATGTGGAGGCAGTTCAAAAGGAAGAAAGGAAAATGACCAGAGAATTAGAAAACATGTCCAATGAGGCAGGAATGAAAGAGCTAGGGGTTTCATTTATTGAATGAATGGCTGGAGAGATGTGAGAAGCTTTCAAATAATCACAGGTTGTCATCTGTTCTCTTAGTCCACTGTGGAGATCAAGAGAAAAGAATGTGCTAAAATTACATGATGGAAGAGTTACATTAGACATTTGTAAAAGGTTTATGACAATAGACACTAGGCAAGAATGCAGGAGGAAATTGTGACATTCTCTGCTTTAGATTAAATGCCTTGAAATAATCAAACAGACATCAATCCATAACCATATCTCTCTCATTTATGCAGACTTGGCACAGTAGGGTGGATTAAGGTATCTCTTCCTGCCATTTTAGTCTCATTTTCCATGTCTCTATCATTACTCTCTCAGTTTAATTTTAGTGTGAACTTTCCTATTTGCAGTTAATGTACTAATATTTTCGAAAGGTGGTCTCAATAAAAATCTGTCTCACCTCTGAGATTCATGCTCTTAATTTTCTTCTGGTGCCCTCCAACATTTACCTCCATACCTCAATCATTTACATCTCAGCTTCTTCCACTCTCAGACACCAGATGCCGAGACCACTGGGTAAGCCTAACTGGTGATCTATCTGTGTCTAGCAGCTGGGATCAGGGAATTGAAGAGTGGCATCTCAACTGGAAAATATGCTCCTCGTCAAGCTACTGGAAGGAGATGTTCTCACTGCCCTTGTGTCACTCCCCTGACATGTAACAGTGTGCTTGTCCTAGGACTCTAAGAGGAAGCCTTGTACAATGGGCCAAGGAGAGTTCAGAAGCATTTTATACTCATTGTTTTGCAAACCTGTACACACATTTGGACCCTGCCATCTAAATGGCTGTGTGTGCAGAGAAGTTGGCTCTGGAGAGGCAGATACTGAGGTCACTAATTAAGGTGTTTCCATGACAACTTTATTCTGATGAGATATGCATCCTTGTATGGCTGAAAAAATAAGATGCTTTCATATTTTTTATATTTTTATTAATTTTTTAATGTACCCCCCGTGTTTGTTTGTTATGTAATATGCCTCCTAACAATTCCAGGACCATATTTTTTATTGGCATCCACTATGATTTTTATAATTGAATAATAAAAAAAATAATTTAACATAACTAACCCTTTCATCACAGACATCTCCTTCATTATTCTTCCCTTGCCCTGCCTTACATCCTAGACTGCAGCTAATGTCTGTCCAAAGAGGTGGGATGTTGCTGGGACAGAGCAGGATCTTGGACAAGGTTGAGTTTGGCTCTGAAGTTTTGCACATCCATGTGTCATTCAAAGGACCCCCATATCTAAGGGAAATCACAGAGGTTCAAATATAAGCCAAAGCCACATGGTGGTGGTCAGATAGCTTATCTTCATGCTCTGGTTGTGTCTAACTGTCCCCTTGACTTTCTCAAAGTCAGAGTGTTAATGGAGTACAGCCTTGAGGCATTCACTCTTTTCTATGGATGAGAAGAGAGCTCTCTAAAGGGACATAAGTGAGCTAGATGATAACCTCTTGCTGAAAGTCAGTGGGAAATGGATGGTTGCAATCTGTGTTGGTAAACTTTACCCTTGATAGTACAGGAAAGACAGACAAATCAGGTGGAGCAAGGCTACCAGTAACTACTGGACATCAGACTGGGAGCAATCCAACAATGAATCTTTCAATATCCATGTCTGTTTATGGGCTCAGTAGAGGGAGAAAGCAGCTAGGGACTTTCCAGAACTCAGCTGTATAAATCCTCTGACACCGAGCAACATGTTGCTATTCCTTACCCTTTTATTTTTATCCAGGAGAGCCTAGGACTCTATTTTTACCTAGTAAGAGATATTTCCCCCCCTTGACATACTTCTGTTATGATTGGTGGTCAAAATACAGCAAGGCACTGAAGTTTAGGAAAGGACTGATGGGTCTATAGAAAGCATCCAGCTACAGTGAATACAGGTAGGGGAAATGAAATTTACCTTATTCTCAGTTGATGGAAAAGTGTTTGGTATAACATGCTTTGAAACATATCACACAGTCCTGTTTCCAGATACCCACCTATCCTTGTAAACTGACCTTGCCTTGCCTTCCTCTCCCTTTCCTTTCACTAGAAATTCACCCCGGTTCTTGATTCTCAGCTTCATCCCATTAGTCCCAGCTGTGCCCTGTAAATCACCAGTGTTACTAATTACACCTTTCTGTACATATTTTTTTAATCTCTCCAGGAACTTGGAGTCATGTCTATCCTGTGTTTATTTTTATGAAGGGAGCTTGTTCAACTGGCAATGCTGTAAAACCATTAAGAGATGGTGTTCACTCCTGCTATAGATCACCAGTCCTTGCTTCATAGGATGTCCTGCTACAATGCCCTCTCGAAGTGTCAGAGCCAGCAAAGAAAAACAAGTGCTTTGCATAGCAAATAGTTTTTATGAGTTACAGTTAATGGACCTTACTATTAATTGGCAGAATTACAACTCCTGTTTAGCTGATGAAAGTAGATGTCTTGAAAAGTTATTAGGCTTCCTTTTGTTCTTGCTTCCCTGTGTTTTTTTTTTCTTTCAAGATTGATTACACAGTGACTCTTTGAACTTATATTGAATGTTTCCTTTGAGGATCTGTTTGCATCTTGGTTTCATATTCTTCGCTAGTCTTTCAGTCTTCCAGCAATCCAAGGACATTAGAGGAAAAACGATAACGAAAAAGCAAAATAGTTAATAACCTCAGGAAAATATTCCTGAAAAATATGAAGAGTATGGCAATATCAACAACATTGAAAATATGAATAGTGTGAGACATATGTTTGCAGCCTTATCAAGGCTAAATAGTTTTGTGATAATGGCAAATAAACTCCATTAACAGCGATGTAGTAATTCATAAAGCATTTCAGGCTGTGCAGTGTCTGTATCTACTAGTTATCCCAAATCAATTACCTCAGTCAAGACATGGTTCTCCTTTCTCTGGGGTGTGGCTGTGGCTGGAGGGAAAGCAATTTATTTCAAAAGCTGATTCAGCAAGAAACTCTGCAGGAGCCTATCAATGTACCATTAATAATCAGAGATGCTGTAATGATAAGCGGTGGCATTGTAAATCCTTTGGGTAACACTGTTTATTTTAGCGTTATTCAGCAATTTTGTGTTTCCCGAAAGACAAGAAGGTTTCTGTATCATGAAATACACTCTTCAGCAGCAATTTATTTCAAAAGCTGATTCAGCAAGAAACTCTGCAGGAGCCTATCAATGTACCATTAATAATCAGAGATGCTGTAATGATAAGCGGTGGCATTGTAAATCCTTTGGGTAACACTGTTTATTTTAGCGTTATTCAGCAATTTTGTGTTTCCCGAAAGACAAGAAGGTTTCTGTATCATGAAATACACTCTTCAGCAGAGCAGGAGAAATATTGTTCCCTCTTATGCTATACCTTTTATTTTTTTTGGTGAAATTAACTATTCTAGGAGAGCAGGGCCTTATAAATTTGATCTAAACCAGTGTTAGAAGCAGACATTAAGAAAATGTCATGCTCACTTCCACTAACTCAGCCTCCAATTTGCTTCAGTCTCCAATAACCCTCCCTTTTCATTACCTTTGAAGTCTGATTCTTCCTTCAAGCAAAATTAATAGAAGATCAATCCTGGACATCTCTTGGTGTGCCAGTCCAAACCTGTATCTGCTGCCTTTGGAAGGCTTCTCTGCAGCATGATTTCACTTAAAAATAATAATGGTTCAGACAAAAGCTGATACAATTATTCCTTGCATTTAATTTAACCACCTTTTATTTTTCCCTTAATGAAAACTCAATACGGTTTCAATGCAAATTGGCAGATTTGCCTTATCAGCAAATTCAAAGGCAAGGTCAAAACAGCAGTAATAAAGCTGTGCCTGAGTTTCTTTTTTACAAGATGTAGATGTTATTAAAAATAGCATTAAAAAATGCCATGAATATAGAGGAGAAAAATGAAAGCTAAGATGGAATCCAGGAGCCTGGGAAGCAGCTGGAATGAAATAAATGTTAATTAATACCTTGCATTACACAGGCTACTTACTTGTATTGATGGAGCAGGAAAAAAAGTACTGGTAGGGATAGGCCTGTTGAAAGTAAAATTTTTCAAACCTCAAGATCCCATTTTCAGCATGAAAAAAGCATCACTGAATGAGCATGAATGCAGCTGTGTTTTAACAATAACAGATCATTTTCTCTCTGTTTTATTTTACAGTCTCTGAAGAATTTCCTCTTGCTGCATATGTGTTTTAGGGAAAATACTCTCCATTTGAATAGAGAATAACTTTTTCTCAAAAGCCAGAGACTATCTTCCTCTTAGGATTTCTGTCACACTGAGCCCTTATGCTGAGCAAAAAGTCTGCTGCTTCCTTCTTTTAGGGTTATGTTACTTAATGACTTTTTTTCTGTTTGCTTTGCTAGTGATCATGAAACTGTCACCATCTGCACTTCAAAGCTGCCTTGCTGCTTTTTGCCATGTAACCCTGAGTGATTACAGCAGTGGTTCTCAACTGTTGCTTCCTACCAGCACTGGTATCGGTATCTTAAATACAAATAATTGTTCTCAAAGTCATAGCAACACTGTGTATCATTTTTTGTGAAAAGGAGGTGCTTGTGAGCCTGTGTCTTTGCTGTAACTGGGTAACTGAAGATAGTGTATGACTGGGTTTGAGTTCAGTAAACTTTCAGTTGCCAAAGATGATTGACTTGTGATGGCATTCAACAGCCTATACTTTCAGCTGTGATCATTTATTGGATATTCAATACTATTTTTGAGGCAGAGGACACCTCTTCAGCCTTCCACAGCCTCAGTCAGCAATGTCCCTTGGGGTCCAAGTGTCTGCCACGGAGCAGCCTGAGCCTCTATGGATATGAATGGGCTGCCGAGCTGGTTAGATTGGCTGCTCATCATCGCAGTGGGCTACTACCTGGTGCTCTTCTCAAGAGCATCATTCTGTATCCTGATCATGGTGGAGCTCCTGACCTGTCTGCTGCAAACCAAGGCCAGGCAGA
>NW_008662264.1:59416-59903 GCF_000695815.1 Acanthisitta chloris
CTTCGTGAGCTTGCTGGTTTTGGGTGTACTGCGTTTGCTACCACTATTGATTGAAGTGCCCTGGACCATTAACGTTCACTTGGCAATTGTTCCACCCATCCTGCCCCTCCAAGATCTCATTCACATGATAAAGTCCGACTTATTTTTGTCTAAAGGCTTTGCAGCAAGCAACAAAAGCCCACGCTATAGGGATAGCCACAAAGGACGAGAACTCAAGCAAAGCAGAAAAGGGCACATTGTTGGCGCTGGGTCAGCAGCTGCAAACCCTAACAATGCACCTGCCCGGCAGGGCAAGGGCCTCGCAGCCCGCGCGGAGCTCAGTCCCGACAGCGCCGGGGAGCGTGTCTGCATACACAGGCATCTATCTCCGCGGGGCCTGGTGACCGCAAGTTGGATTCCGCAGGAATTGGGTCGCAAGGGCAGGCACAGGGCGGGGCGGGGGTGAGCGGCGGATGCCCGCGGCAGTCAGGAACGAGGGCAGCACATC
>NW_008662265.1:0-2074 GCF_000695815.1 Acanthisitta chloris
CAGGTCTGATCGCCTGAGCTCATAGCTACGCTGCATATGCTTTTAAAATGTGAATGTTTCCAGTTGAAGACTGGTGCATGACAGATTAAAAGGCAGGGAAAACCTGGGGGAGATTTTGGAAATGCACACATGACAACTCTAGAAATATATTAACCATGAGCGTTTGGCAACTTTTAAAATGCAACTAGCCCCTGAAAATTATTAATACAACAGTGAGAATCTAATGGAGGTTGGAATCTAAAAATCTACCTTGATGATGTCTGCTGTTACAGTAATATAGACATACTGTAAATGTATTTTAAAATATATAGCCCATTTAATTCCCCAGCTATAAATGGGAGAGAGAGAGAGAGAGAGAGAGAGACAGAAGGGGAGACAATATCACTTTTGTTTTTCTTCTTTTTATTTTCTTTCTTCCCCCCCATTTTTTTTTTTTTTTTTTTTGAAGGCTCAAGTTTCTGCTGCTAGGACATTTTGGAATCCAGCGGATGATTAATGTGAAGATTTGGTAGGAAATCTGGAGAGCTGTATTAAAGCTCAGATCTCAGGTTCATTTCGATCAGCCAGCCGTGAACTCTGGGCCGAATTCATTACACTTTAATAGTGCTGGGAGAGGAAGAAAATGCAATTTCTCATTCCATTAGAAAACTAGAAAATACTCTCAGCTTGTCCCCTATTAAGATGTGGCAGGTGACGGGACCATTGTGGGGGACACGGTCAATGGAATTACAGCACATTATTTTTGTTCATATAAAATATTGGAAGGCAAGCCTGACTGTGCAGAAGTTATTTCACTGATTTGGTTTTTATGTAAATAAAATATTGAAAGTTAATTAATCCGTGCTAGAGACTAATGATTATGCTTATTATATTGCATTTGATCGCGTAATTTGCATGATTCTCGCATTGCTGCTTAATAAGCCATTCCAGGTTATAAATAATTCTGAAATTGGTTTCTAATAATGGCATGCTATAAAAAGAATGGTTTTATTACAGCAGCCTGAAAAGCAGAGCAATATCAGACGTGGAATTGGACTGCCGTTTAAGCATCAGCCACTTTAATAATTATTTAAATGTATCAAATACATTAAATACAGATCTAAAATGAGGAAAGTGGTGATTTATCCCAGCATCTAAAACCCTTAAAAAACATATACAGCCGCTATAAATTAAGCATTTGGAGCATTCCTTAATCAGTGTGGAGCCCACGTACTGAAAGGAATGTGTAGGCAATCTGTTAACTATAAAGAAAACTGTAAAGTACTCGTATAAGAACATAAACCAATTACTATTTAATTTAAATTTGGTCAAGGAGCAGTGATACATCGGATTGTGGAGTAAATACATTAAATATTTTTTTTGCGTTAGATTACATAATGTTAATCATTTTGAAGTGTTAATTAAGAAGGTTATGTTGATCTGATTACTTTTTAAACTACAGAACATTATTGTAAAAAATATTTAAATTGCCACTCTATTAAACTGTTTTTATCAGCAGTCTCGAGCTGTTAGCACTGGTTTAAGATTATGCCAAGGCCATTAAAACACTTTGTCTTTCTTCCTACGAATTTCTTTGATGTGCTGTTAGAAAATAACTATTTCCATTTTATATTTTACTTCATTTACCACACTCCTAATATTGAAATTGGTATCATTAACCTTTGGGAAACCCAATAAAGTTTAATAGACCTCGTTTTCTTTTTTTTTTTCATAGAGTCAGTTGTCCAATTATATTTTATTTGTGAATCTAATTTCTTGCTTAATTTATACTAATTATAGTTCTGTGTAGGCTGAGTCAAATTGTTTTACTTTTTAAAAGCAGACGTGCTTTTTCTGTCACATCCGAGAACGGAATCTGTTTTCGTTCATTACAGCGCTCATTTAGAGATTTCTTTTGACGTGTCTTTATTTAGCCGAGGAGCCTATGCTTGCCGAGAGGGATTTTGAGCAGCGACTGCGGTAAAGTGCGGCGGCATTCCCGGTGCGCTGTACTGAGCTGGGATGCGCATCCCACAAGTGCTTCTATTGTGCTTCCATTCCTCGGAACGGACTCGCCTAGAAAGTCGCTAAAACA
>NW_008662266.1:0-2063 GCF_000695815.1 Acanthisitta chloris
TCGTTCTCCTTTTTGTTGGTTTTATTTTTATTTTTTTTGAGAGAGAACACGGAGACTGAGTAGTGTGGGCTTTGCTTTTCCCCCCTTGAAGTGAATTTTTGAGGTCTTGGTTTGGGCTTGACTCCACCTATCCGATTAGTCAAGAGCTGCACAAGAGCACTGGTGTGAAACCTTGGTGGCGTGTTCGCTACAGATGCAACCTATGATCCCAGTTTTCTCGTTCTCACATCCATTTGAAAGACATAGTACTGCGACAGCGATGGTGTGCTTTGTCCGTCTTTTATTATTTTTTTTTAGCTCAATGGACTCCGTAACAATACGATTCACTGTTGTGAGCACCTGTCAAACTCGTGACAGGCTCGTGTGCCCGTCCCACCTTCGCCGTGGCTGCGGGGGGTCTTAAATTATGGGGCTGGGGCTGGGGCTGGACTGGGCTGCTCTGGTTTTTGTCATTCAGCACACTTTGATACCGCGCCCCGCTCCCCAGGCTCCTGTAGATCCCGTCTGGCTAATAGCAGCCAACAGAGACTCCTGCGAAAACGTTTTTGCTTAAAATAGACTGGTGCCTTCCTTTCACGCAACTGACAAGTCTAAAACCAGGACGAAGGAGGAGTTAAAATATTTGCTGATGCTGCGTTTATCAGGAGAACTTTGGTAACACCTTTGGGTCGCGCACTGTGCAGTAAAAGATGGTGTCCGTCTCGTACATGGTTCTGTATTTTCAGATCTGGGGAGCAGTTGCTGACTTAGATGACCTTCTCACTGAGGAGTGACGATGCGATACAGAGAGGGTGTCCTCAGTAGCGACGCAAAACGAGGGCCTTAGTTCAACTTGCCTTACGTTACATTTTGCACCACACAGCTCAAGTATTTATAATTTATTCAGCTTATTTTGCTACACATTTTTCTGTATTTGTATGTTGCTGGGAAAGGACTTTGCTGTGCACACAGCTGGACTTTATAGCACTGGACACTGGAAATGATTTTATAGTCTTCACTCTTGCACTTCATGCCTAGAGGTTGACTTACTACTTGTGTCCCAGGTCCTGAAATTAAGCAAAAAGTACCAATGCAAATGGGTTTGTAAGAATAAAAAAAAGTTTTAAAAAAAGTTAAAAAGCTCCCCCTTACGCATCTTTTTTTTTTTTTCCTGTATAGCCAAACGTAACAGGGTACTTCTTAGGTTTGCAGCATGGTTGTGTCCCAGCCCTAACATGGGGATTACATTCTTGGTGTGCCCTGCTCTGACCGGGGACGTTGTCCATCCATGAGAAGAACTTAGAAGCTTTACTAGCATGGGTGGAAAATAGATGGGTTTTGGTCGAGTTTTGTTCTGGCTCTTCTGCAGCTTTGATTCTAATTTTCTTCTGATATGGTATCTCAAAATTCAGCTTAATTTTTTAAATGAAAAGTTTTCTTCGGATATGGTATCTCGAAATTCAGCTTAATTTTTTAAATGAAAAAATAGATAATGCAGAAAATATCCTGACATGGATGTATGTTCTTCAATAAGACTTTGGGATATTATTTTCCTTTTTGAAACAGAGCACACTGTGAGATTTCTTGGGTCTTCATTTCTTCTGAAGATGTAAAACCTCTCAAAGGCCATTATGAGAACATTAGGAAACATAGCTTCAAAATTCTCCATACTTGACAGTAAGTCTTCAGATAACCTGTCTTTTGAGAGAGCTGGTGCAGACCCAGAGCTAGAAGCAGGGGCTCTACTGGGGGAAAGACATGAAGCAGAGGGAGCTTCAGACTGAATGTCCTGCAGTCTTGCTAACATGCACACTGCTTCTGAAACACAGCCTGTCCTCCCTTCTCCCTAAAAAGCCTGTACATAAACCACAGTGTGAGAGTACAGCCAGAGACAAGGAGGTGCTTAACTCCTTCAGAAACCATCCTGCTGTTAGCCTGTACCAGTTGCTTTGACAATGCACAGAGGAAAAGCTCCGTGCAGGCAAACAGAAGTTTGTACTGTTGTTTTTTCCAAGTTAATGTAAACTCATGCCAAAAGCATGAAAGGTTTTAAGGGAGAATAGTGAATTCTACTACTTCCCTAC
>NW_008662266.1:2087-3185 GCF_000695815.1 Acanthisitta chloris
GGATTACAGGATGTTACATGGGATAATCGGGCATGAATCAGACTTTATTTAGATTGTTGCATCAATGAAGTGGCCTGCTCTTAAACTGACATGTGATGCTAACAGTGTCAAGATTGATCCTTCATTTAAATGTAATGTAATATTTGGGATTTGTGTTTTGTTTATTAATTGCTTCAGAGAAGAAGGAAACATTGCCAACAAAAAGGGAGGGGAGGGATCTCTCCTTACACAGAATTTGAAGGAGTATCCAGATGCCGATGGCTGTGTCTGGGCAGATGTGCAGAGCTGGGATCTTGAAGAATCCTGGCTAGCTGTGCTTTTTGATAGAGGGCTAAACATTCTCTGGTGTGCTGTCAGCTATGGGCAATGGGTGTGAAATATCGACATCCAGAACACGGAACACGTCTGTGTCCTCTTTAGACACATGATGTGAAATTCAGAACTCAAGAAAGTATTTGCTGAGGCTGAATGGTGAATTCTTTAGAGTGCTTCAGAAAATTGGTGCTAATCTAAAATCCTGCAAATTGTGTTAATTAAAGCACAACATTTTTGTGCTTTGGTAACAGGCAAAGTGCTTTTATTTGTTATTAAGAATTACTTTTTTTGAAAGGAAGGGGAGAACTTCTCTCAGGCGAGAATCAAACGTACTCACCTTTTAATACACTGTGCAGTTTGGTTCTCTTCAGATTTTACAGAGTACAGCTTTCCAAAGCAGGTTTCAAAGACAGCCTACACACAGTTGTCTGTGTTTTCACAGCTGAGCTCACTGAGGGCTATGGAAGTGCAAGGATTTACCAAAGATTACACTGGACAGCAGTGTAAAAATCCAACCAGGACCATGTGTACACTGAAGGCTTGCAAGCCCACATCAACAAAACACAGGGCTGCTGCTCATGGCCACGGGTTGAGATACATGGCATAATTGCAACTTTATTCTCAAAGAACCATATTCAAAATGAAGTAGTTCTAATTCTATACAATCTACAGGCCAGTAGAGTAAAATGTTAAGTGAAACACTCTTCTTGTTTGATGCATTACTGTTCATGTATTTTATAAAGACTCAAAGTGTAACTTTTGGAGGATGTCCTCATAAATACA
>NW_008662266.1:3207-8499 GCF_000695815.1 Acanthisitta chloris
TATGTTTATTTTTGGAAAAACTCCTGCTCCAAAGAGTTTATTTTTTTGCATATTTCTGTCCCCCCCTCCATGGATTAAGGTCTTAGGGGAGAAGTATCTGCCAAATGGTTTTATAGGTGTATATAAACCAAAAAAGTTTAATATAGTTGAAACTCTATGAAGGACATTAAAGTTAAGTCTTTCTAAAACATGCCATGTACACTTCGATTTTTTGGAAAAACTCCTGCTCCAAAGAGTTTATTTTTTTGCATATTTCTGTCCCCCCCTCCATGGATTAAGGTCTTAGGGGAGAAGTATCTGCCAAATGGTTTTATAGGTGTATATAAACCAAAAAAGTTTAATATAGTTGAAACTCTATGAAGGACATTAAAGTTAAGTCTTTCTAAAACATGCCATGTACACTTCGATTTAAATTCAGATTTAAACGGTTCAGGGAAAGACTGTGAAGCTAAATTTACTTTGGTGTCATGAAGAGCTGCAAATTTGCGTGAAACCTACTTCTGTTTTATTTAAAGTTGAGGCTTTCAGTCAGTACTTGGAAAGTCTGGCTTCTACTCCCATTGGCTTCCCTGGGATTTGGATCCAGCCCAAAGTACTGCAGGAAGGCAGGGGAAATGATCCAGTTTTAATTGTCTATTCTGTTCGGAGAGTTGTGTTATGGGGTTAGGATAACATGGCACTGTGATGAATGTTCATCTGTCAAGAGTTCAAAATCTGCTGTCTATGCGTGGCAGTAATTAAATCACCTTAATTGTTTTTTCATGATTCTTTTTAAGAGAGGGAAAATTACTTGCCTTGGATTAGCATATTGCCAAAGACTGTTATAAATATTTATGGGGTGTACTCTTTCAATAGAAAGCCAGTGCATTCTTCACAGGTCTCCATAGTTCTTTTTCTCTGAACACAGAAGAGTAAGTTATTTGAATGCACTGCTTACCATCATTTCCCTCTCTTGCAAAGCCTCAGTAGATACTGGGTTTAACAGTAAAAAAGGTAAGTAGTTTAGAGAGAAGCATCTCTTGCAAAACATTGATGATATTTAATTTCCTCTCTAAGCTGCAGAATCTTTTGAAGGTGCATATGTTTGTGAAACACATTTGAGAGTTCCAAATCTTTTACAGTGGTAGAAAATACACAGTTTTGGAAGAATTATTGGCTTCTCTCTCTTTTTTATTCCTGATCCCACATTAAGGGCTCATGCACTATTCTTATATATTTTAAAATGCTGAAAAAAGTAGGAATGTAAATGCTCAGTTAAAGAGCTGCACACTTTACCTCTGTTTTCTATAAAGGTCATCAATATTTCTAAGAGTATGAAATGATTATGCTTGTGTTAAGAACGGTGGAACAAAGCGAACAGTATAGTCCTGACTTGAATAATGCCAGGATTTCACTGTAGATCATTATGGAAAACTCAGGAAAACAGTCGGTGCACAGCTCTTTCATGGCTCTGTTTACGCGTACGTATGGTCTGTGCTGGGTATCTGGAGAGATGCATTTATGTTGCATTGCAGGAAGTAAGCTGAGGGGCTGGTGCTTCTCCATAAAATCATTCTACCTGCTGATGTCAGAAGGTAAAAGTCATGCTTTTAATGCCTGGAAACTTGATGAAGTTTTTTTTTTATATAGAAACACTTTTCGATAAAAGTGAGTAGTAAGTTAAAATCCTCTTAGCCTATTTCAACATCGTACATCAAGTGCTCACGTGCTTCTCTCTTGGGTTGCTCTGCTCCCAGACAGCTGTACCTCTGATATATCTGAGCATTCTTAAACCATACCCTCAATTGCAGTAAAGTTTCCTGAGAAGCTGTAGCACACAACAGAAATGCCTGTCCTTTGAATAGTTACTAATATTAATCAAATGGTTCTTTTTCTTTTCTTTCAGAGTGCCCTTTCCAAGTTTGTACTGTAAAACGACAAATTTCAGTATATGCAAACATTCAAATTTTGATGTGTACTGCTGAGGTCAATAGTTTGTTAAAGCGTCGAGATCAGGAAATATAGTACAAAAGCAAACTCATTTTGCTAAGACACTTCAGCTTTAGTAAAGATATTTATTGCTCTCCCTTCTATTCTAAGGAAAAAAGATATACTTTTTATAATAGTGGACATTGTACATAAGTCATGGGATCATTCCTTTGTGTTTTAACTATTCCTGTTGTTTACACTGCTTTGACAAAATCCAACAAAGCTTCTGACAGTGTGCCAAGAGAGATTTAATGAGGATTGCAACGTAAACGGAACTGGTGAAGCACAGAAGGTGCAGCTGTAAGAGCACAGCAACTCCGAGGCTGGACCGCAGTGCCAGCTCTCCAGTTTGCTGTCTCCATCAGTGATGAGGAGCACATGCCTAGCCAAGAGCGAGAACAAGGCAAGTGGATACAAACATAATAGTAAAGTCATCCCAGCCTAACAACTATTATTTCTGCGCTGGACTTCCTAAGCCAGATGTGGTTTCCAAGTATTTTCCTTCCATAGTTTGTAGGATTTCAGTGCTAAAGCATTTGGCAAGCTATGCTTTTATACAGAACTGGGCATGTTATGACAAAGTTCCTTAAAATGGACGTTAGGTAAGGAAAAAATAATATTTGTAGGTATCTTCCAATCACATACAACTGATAGACACATAACTAAGACTAGCTAAGCATGTACTTATATATGTGTTACAAGGAAAGGAAACATTCTGATCTGTCCAAGACAGGGAACAAGCATCTAAAATGCCGTGATTGTCTTGGTTTGAAGTAGCAAATGCTAATAACGTTGCTGGCTTTGCACTTCTGTTAACAAGTTAGATAGCATTACATAGACTTTTGGACTGTAGAGGCAGAAGTGTTCCTACGTTGCTTCTAATAAGTAATGTATAAATACTGTATGATAAGCTGATTGGTAATTTTGAACAAGAACTAAATTTTCCTTGACCGAGAAAGGGAGCTGTCTTAACCTCTGCTGTATGGGTTGGGGAGAGGGAAATTACAGAGCCTGATTGCTTTTTTTTTTTATTTTTCTTGATGTGTTCTCTGTGTAGAATGTATCCTGAAGGTTAATACTGCTCCTTTGCAGGTGTAAGTAGATGAGGGAGAGAGAACCTGAGTGGTAACCTTGAGAAAGAAAGCAGGAGCATATGGCATGAGCTGGGACTGCAGTAGTGTCCTGCCCACCACCAAAACTTAACATTGGAATTTTCAGGCATTAATGGATAAGTAATCCTTCATACTTTTGAGGGAATTCATATGACATAACTCACATTCCCGTGACTACATGCCTGTATGATAGCATGCACCATCCACAGCTCTATTCTAGCTGGAAACAATGATAAAGAACTTCACTGGTAAGCTACTGGTGTTTTGGAAGAACTGATTATGCCTTGAAGGGTCTCTATTTGAAAAGAAATGCTTTTTTTTTTTTTTTTTTGCAAACATGGCAATAACCTAGATTTAAATGGTAAAAATGTTACTGATGGAGTTGTCCCACTTTATAAATTAGGTCTATGCTATTTATAAGGATGTTTATTTTGCTTTCTAGCATACATTCTCAGGTCTTGAAATGGCATGCAGTGCTTGTTCCAGTGATTAAGCTGTTTTAAACAAGGATTTTACATGTACTGTTTTAGGGACCAAGTTTCTTACAGTATAAAACTGGCAGCCCTTCCAAGCCTGTGCCATCTAAGAGTACAAGATCTTATTACATTTCTGTGAGCTCGCTGGAAGCTTAAATAGCATTTCTTCCAATATACTTTCACCATTAAGTGCACTTAATTATCCAGTTGTGAATATGGAGATTTAAAATGCAGAATCTAATTTATTTTACCTATTAGAATAATTTAATTCCATTTTAATAAAATGTTCACTAAGAGCAATTTACATTGTGATACTTATACACCCAATAAGAGGAGAATCATTACTGTATTTGCCTTTTATCTGAAAGTGGGAATGGAGGCTATATCTGTGGTCTCAGGTACACACAGTTGCACACTACATTGCTCATGAACTGCATTACTATACATTTCAATCTAACTGTACAAAATTGTAAAATACACTTAAAATGGCAGTGAGGAATGGGAATTTGTTATAAATTAGAAACTTTGTCTAGCCTTTGCTTCAATAATGTTCTCACAGAGCATGAACAACAAAAAGAATATAAGTTCTAAACAAAGATTAATTTTGTGAAGCATGAAAAATAAGGGGAGTTTTTAAAAGGCCACAGTGTCATGGAACTAGTTTTGAGTTTCTGTTTCTCTTCTTAAAAATCTCCACAACAATCTCCTGAAATAAAAGCTTTTTTTTTTTCTGTATGCCATTAAAATAGCTTTGCACTGCTTAATTTTTCTGCAAATTTCTAATACAAAGCAAACTCAAGTACAGCAATGACTTGAACAGAACCCAATCAAAAATTTTGCTTGCTTTTTTAAAAATCTATTGTCTTAAAAGTACTGAGTATTCTACAGATTTTCTAATAACCAATAAAATGGTACATAGAGTGTTCCACTTTTGCTAGGCAAACCTTGTAGCAAATTCATGACTTAGAGGACTTGAGCTATTGTTGTAGTTAGGTTCTTTTTCTTTTGGAAAATTCAGGAGCTTTGTGAAAAAGGGAAACTTTGCATAAACTGATGTCGTGCTTCTTGCTAATAGCTGCACCTCAATAAATTAAAGGACTCGGTGGTGAAAATACGTTTTATAGCTCCAAAGCCTCAGTAATGCAAGTCTCACACTCTGCTACTCTGATTGTTAATTGTTACAAGTAGGACAAGACTGGTTATTAAGTCTTGGAAACTAAAGAAGGAACTAGTGGAATCTTTATGTCACCTTCTGAAATGTTAAGGGATGCTCTTCAAAGAAACCACACAATGCAGCCTGTGATATTTGTAAGTATGAAGGTGCAGGAGATGAAAATTCTCTTTCTCTCTGGTTTTAATATTTAAAATAAAATATGTATTTAGCCATTTAACTCAGATGCTGTAAATTTTGAAATGCAACAGGAACATTCCAAGATCTTAGGAACTGGGTGAGAGGTTTTAAATCTTGAGGGGTTTAAAATCTAACACATTTTTCATGGTCAGTAAGAGACAAGGTCAGCAGCAGAATAATGTATCTGGTTACAGGTAGTTTAATGAAGTTTTATTGTCAAAGTAGGGCAGGAACTATTTCATCACATGGGACATACAGGCAAACAGATTTCAAGAGTACTTTACATGCTATTATAAATCACAGCCATATATCTTAGAACCTGTGAACCACTAAAAATAGTACTTTGGTTGCCAAAAAAACTGAGTCTCTTGGGCATTTTCCCTGC
>NW_008662266.1:8526-63039 GCF_000695815.1 Acanthisitta chloris
TTTATGCATCTGTATGTGGCACTGTAGGATGCTGAAGATGGTCCAGTGTTGCTTCAGGATCAGAGGCTTCTCATAGCTATGTGTTTCCTGGACTCTCAATAACCAGTTTCTGCGTGGAGTAGAGTTGGTCAATAGTAACCTGAAATCAAACCAAAATATCAGAAAGTTGAAACTGGAAAGTAAACAGGTTATAATTTAGGCTTCACAATGGGAAATTAAAAAACCCCCAAGAACTAAGTAGCCCATATATTAAGCTTTTTCATAATTACCCTTCTCTTTCTATAAGAATTTCTTTTTCCCAATAATACTGTTGTCTAGATCTTAAGAAAAATAACCAATACATAAAGTACCTGCATATATAAAATCTTGAAATAATGACATTGAGGAATACTGTTCAAAGTCTCCTATTATAAATTAACATTAAAAGTTACTACAGAGGAAAAGCAAGTAGGTTGTATGTTTAGAAAAATTGAAAGATTAATATAATGAACAATCAAAATATGGATATTTTTATGCTCTTTTGGTGGAGAGCCTAGATATAAATGGCATGGCATGGTATTATTTTCCAGGTCCTTTGGAACCCTAATTTAATTCGCCTTACAAATGGTGAAAACAGTTAAACAGTTGTTAGTTCAGCAGTAACATTTTACACACACTCGAACCACCTCTTCATGAGTTGATATTCAGAACTCCTATATTTGTGCTTTCTGTTTAGTGCAATGAGGAATGAAAATGACAAAAATGCAACAATGATGCTTTGATTTCTCTTGTTCTTTAGTACTTTCTAGTCTGCCCTGTAACATTGGTAAATTGTAGTTGGATGTGCAGTTGGTGGTAGTCACACACAGCTCTTCACTCGGCAACTGAGATGTGGAAGGAAGACGTTTTGTGCAAATAAGGTAATGAAAGCAGAAGAAGACAACATTTCTTATTAAAAGGATGAATTTTGGAGTCTAATTTTTAATATCTATTATGCCCTTTCTTGCCCCTACGTTCTCCCTGAGGCCTGGGTACACAGCAGCTCTGTGTCCTTTCCACACACACAAAGTTAATATATTTAATTATGGAATTAGGACAAAAAAGGCTAGATGCTTAATTACACTAAGCACAATATATTTAGTAGGATTTAATACTGCATAAATTAAGCCTGCCAGCAAGTTGGGCTCTCAAAGTAGTAAAAAATTAGGGAAAAAAGAATTTTCATTTTCCATTTACCATGTTTTGTAGGGCAAAAAAATTCTGGCTGATCTTAAATGAAAATTTCTCATCTATGCCCACACTGACATAACATGTGAATAATATTGCCTTTTAGGAAATGAACTATTTCATCTTGATAAACAGCCTTGTCTGAAACTTGTAATGCATTGATTTTAATCTTGAAATATTTATTACAAGGGAGCATTTATGAGCTGTACCATGTTTTGTAGGGCAAAAAAATTCTGGCTGATCTTAAATGAAAATTTCTCATCTATGCCCACACTGACATAACATGTGAATAATATTGCCTTTTAGGAAATGAACTATTTCATCTTGATAAACAGCCTTGTCTGAAACTTGTAATGCATTGATTTTAATCTTGAAATATTTATTACAAGGGAGCATTTATGAGCTGTTTGTAAAGGAACAGAAGTTCTCCTTGCCAGAAAAATATTCCCTTCTTTTGGCACTGTGAGCTAAGTTAGTACGAGCATATGAACAACTGATTATTTTTTAAATTACTTATGAAGTGTGTTGCATACAGAATATTTAAAACAAAGGCTGTACATGACTGTGGCATGTGTTACCAACAGAAATTTTAAGCTGTCAACAAGTGTTACTTGTCAAAGAGAACTCGCTGCTCTGGGTTATGTGGCAGGCTATACACTTTAGCTGCTGCCTTACCACAAACCATGCTGTAGTACTTAATTTTTGTATACTGTGTTTCGGAGCCCAAAGAATCTTTAATCCTTTCCCACACAGTAGAGCAAATTTAATGGGAGGCTCAGAGGGATTACAAAAATGCTGAAACCTGAATTGCATTTTTTTTTCTCCCCCAGCTGGGGAGATAGATGAGACTGAGTACGTGACTTCTCAGTCAATCATATTCAGCCGGGGCAGATGGCTTTGTAGGAGAAAGGTACGAGCTGCTGTTTGCTGTCCTTGTGCCAACAGGTGATATTATCTACTGCTGCACCTCTTGACTCGAAAGCAATATAAACATAGATTTATGTGTGAGCTGCTTCCTTACTACACCACAGACATGCAGGCATTCCAGCGAGCGCAGAGCCACCAGTGCTGTGCTGTCAGCCTTTGCTGGGCTGCTGCAGCCTGCCTGCTCTGGTGCCTCCCTTCCAGAAACCATGCCATGGCGTTTTAACATGAACTTTGAAACAGAAGGACTTTTTAAAGCCATTAGCCTTGAATTTCTAACGTTATGATCAAGCCTTTCCCATGTGCTTCAGACAAAACAAACAGACCTTCCATTTATAGCTGCTGAAAATTTCACATCTATAAACATCCCCTGCCTCAGCGGAAGGACTACGCTGGTGTTTACACACTGACACTCATTAACCCTCCAAACCAAAACAGCCTTCTGACAGTGTCCTCAACAAGGCCAAGTCTAAAGAAAGCACTTGAGCAGAAAGCGTCACTGTGGATTATTCTCCCAAATTAAAGACTTAAGTGGCTACCTATTGTGTTCTTTCTTCATCATACGTGTTTGTGGCCTGTCATGTCATTTACTCTTTCAGTAGGTGGCTGGAAGCCAGTGCTTAGGCCAGTGCCAGGGTGTTCTCATTAATCACAGGAAGCTTTTGGAGAAAAAGGCTCTACCATTTGCTCAGCAACTTCATCACCCAAAATTTTATTTACCTCTTTAAGGTAACACATTGCAATTGAATTTTGCAGGAAAGAACGTGCAAATAAAGAACCACTCTGTCATCAGGAGAAGACAATCGATAGAAATATAAAAGTTGCTTTTCAGCTCTTTCTGAATTATTCAATGTTTAAATTCTGCCTGCAAAACTATGTACTTTTAGTCTGACAAGTCCAACCCTCAAAACCTGACAATTTGTCCTTGTTCAAAGATTTAGTACAAGTCTATATGGCCAGCTGTCTCTTGTGACCTTGAAAACCTTACTATTTCCTTCCATCTGAATCCAGGAGAAGGCTTAGGGATTTATCAGATGTAAGTGAGACAACAAATGGGGAAAAAAGAAATCCCTGACCAGTGAGGACTGGTCCATCCTGTAACCCAACCATTCTCTGGTTATTAGGTGTTTGTGCGTTCATACGGAAACAGCACTTTTCCTTTGTTGTGGCTGGCAGCAGCAATCACAGGAATAAGTCACTTCATGGAATCTTTCATTGCTATTGGGGAAAAAAGCAAGTAGAGGCTTTCCCCAGATAACAGAGTATCAGAGATGTATATGGGGAGGTGCAGTAAGAGTTAAATTGTAGAATTAAGTAAGAAATCCAAATGTCTTGAGGATACTGAAAGAACATACTACCACCCTAAAAATTCAACAAATCCAGTCAAATTGGCAACTCAGAACTCTGTCCTCTACAATGGTCGATGGTGGCCAGTGCCTGACTCTTAAGGACACTGGTGAGCAAGTTATGTGTAATTTCCATGCCAAACCATGTGACAGATACAACTAGAATGGGACAGTGATAGCCTGGAAGGTAGCCTGAATCCTCGGGGCTGCCTTCCTAACTTGACACAGCCAGCAGAGTAGATCCTGCAGGCCCATTGCCACTGCTTGCAAAATACTACTAGGAGATCTTCAGTTTTTGAAGTTATGTGGCATGTCTTGTGTATTTTTATCCATACAAAGATATTACTTTGCAGCTCAGGGTTGAGCTAGAAGTGACTGCTATTTGTGCAGGGCCAAAAATAAGGCGACCAGGTTTGACAACTTTTTCTGATTTACCTCAGACATTTTAGAGTGCATAGTTCTGCTCTGAAAAGTATGATGGCATCTCTCCTTGACACCTCTGTATGAATTCAAAATTTCTGTCTACTTTAATAATCACAAGATTTTTCATTCCTTAGTTGTGTTGGCTCTGCAGTACAAAGGTGGCCAGGCATCTCTTTTTCCCATGTACTTTACAGAGTTGTAATTGTGTGGTGTATAACCTGTGAGCTCTAACAAATCCTGCTGACCCCGATGATGATGATTTTTCTCACTGTCACTGAACTACTCATCCTTATCTTCCTGTCAAACCTTACCATCTCTGAACTACTAGCTACCTGCTCTGATGAGGTCTCATTGACAAATTTTAAGGTGAATGTCCTAAAATTACTCAGGTAAGTAGCTAGGCAACAGACCTGAGGAAAGGTAATGTCCAAAAGGACATGGCAAAGTACAGCCAAAGGGTACACCCATATGGGTGGATCTGAAGAAGGATGTCCACAGCTTCAGTAAAAAAATGCAAAGTCAAAATGACAAGCAATCTGGCTTAACAGAATGGACACACAAGGAGGAAAGACAATAGGTCTAGACTCTCAAAAGAATCTTAGCAGCTTTCACAGGGTGTGACATACCTTGATCGACATTGCCAGCACATAGAAACATCATCCTCCTAATTGCAATCAGGCTATGTTCTTATGCAAATCAATGCAATAGTAATGGTACTTTGACCATAGCTTTCTACGCTAAGTCATGCAAGAGTCATAGAGAGGAGTTTCTCTCTGACCCTTCTATGTCTCCCCCCATTTGTCACACAAGCAGCAAAATTAACAAACAGTGTTTGTTTATTTAATAAACTCCCTTCATTTAAACATAGTTGTTGAAATAATCTCTAGGGAACAATTTTCTACCTTCAAAGGCAAGCCAACACCTAGGGTTTTTTTTTCACATCACTTTTGGATGGCAGACAAAAGCAGGACTGGCCTAACACTAATACTCACACATACACACACACACACACACATATACACACATTCAATCAGATTGTTTTTTCCTGTTGCACCTGAAATGTTGACAAGTCTATCTCACAGGCACACGGCAGAATCTGAACCAGGAAGAAAAATCCCCGATGACACCGTAGTCATATTGCATATACTGCTGCTAATCTGGGCCTGTAACACCCTATGAAGAACTTGCCCATTCATAATTCTTTGCACTATGATTATAAAATGCTTCTTAAGTGAATGCTGACAGGAACAGAAATGTACAAGACTAATGATTACTTGAAAGAGATGGCAACAGTGCTGCAAGTTGTTTACCTACTGTCTTTCCTGTTGGATGATGCCAACCAATTTGCAATCCTGTTGCAAATGTAAGTGAAATAGTTACTGTTTCTAAGAAGTATTATCTTTTATTTCCCCCATGGCCCAAATTGGATATGCTATACACAGCACACTTTATAATAAACATTTTTCATATTAACTAAGGTCAGTTGAATGTTATATGGGTTTTTTTTAAATTAATGTGGACAGCAATTTTTGAAATTATCCTATATTGCAATAATAAACACATCAGTGTGGTACACAGTAATTAAAAAAACTCAAATGGAACCAAAATCTCTTCAGTAACTTCAGTTCTTTGCCACATGTTCGTGTTGGTATTAAATGCTGCAGCAGCAGCTCTATTTATTTTTACTTAGGAAAGAATGCTGAAAAACTACATTTGGCTTCTTAAATACATAGGTTATTCCAGTTCTTCAGAGTTGGAAGCAATGTGGAAAAACCTGATTTGGGAGACATTTCCCTGGTTTCACTTGATTCCATTTGTCTACACAGAACGAGAAAGGACGTGAAGGAAAGCACAGACCTGAGAAGTTGGAACTACTGTGTCTTTTATTTCTGTCTCTGTTCCACAACTGCTGTTTTCTTTGTTTCTTTGTGCCATAACATCTTCTACAACCACTGGTAGATGAAGCCTTTGAAAAGGCAGGAGATTTTAATTTATAGCTACCATTTGTCTGGCTTTCACTAGGTAAGAAGGTGTGAACTAAAGCAAACCATCTAATAGGTGAGAATTATGTAATTTTGTTAAACCCATATGCACTTTTTAAAAATCTTGGTACATATTCATTTGGCCCGTCAGAAGCAGGATGACATATTTATTTCACACTCTTATTAATTTATTCTGTGGGTCTCCCTGAAGAGACACTCTTCAGTGAAAAGAGCAGAGAATCATATCTGTTCCAGCAATGATTCACCCATAAAATACTGCAAGAATATATATTCATTTGTATTTGTATATGGTGATATAAAATAGCAAGAGATTCTTGTTTTAAAATTTTTTTTTTCTTAGTTGAACCTTTTAAAAAAATTACACAAACATGCTACTGTCCTCACAGACAACATGGTCATGACAGACATGGCCTTTGCTCCTAACAGCTACACACTTGATACAGCTTGAAACAACAACTAAGGGTCCTCAACAGAGAAAGGAAAACATCAGGAATCTTTCAAGTCCCTTCCAACCTGGGCTGTTCTATGATTCTATGAAAGGCAAATCGACCAGATTATGTGGTCCCTTAGTAAAGTCACACTGTTTTGCTTCTCTCATTTCCCACAAGCCGCTTGGATAAAACGGAGTGTGACAAGGAAAATGCAATCTTTAAAGCATGCAGGGCCCAACGGTGGATGGCATGGGCAGCAGCCTGCTGCAAAGGGGATGAAGCATCCCTCTGCTGCTGCAGAGGTGCCCTTACAGTGGGTCATGGGAAAGCAAGCAGTGACTGAATTAGGGCTTAAACAGCCAGGTGAAGGTTTGATACAGCACACATCCAAGGGAGAAGCAGATCTGCAGACATAATACTCTGTGACTGGGTGTGATCTTTGCATGCTTTCAGCATCGTGGCAATCTCCAGGCTCCCACCTTTCCTCTCTTCATACTTGTTACCTGCTAATGTTATTTTGGCATCTTGGCTTTTCTTTCTCATTTGCATAGAAAGCCTCTACCTTGACAGAGCAGCTCAAACTCTTCAGAAAGTAAAACACAGAAGCACCACAGCTTCTAAAGAGTCACTCCCATGTGGGTAAAAAGGAAAAACTTCATAGAGGCTAATCTTTTCTCAACATAGCATGCACAAGAGAAAAATCACTCAGTTAAGATGCTGAAGGAAAGGCATATAAAACATTAGTACTTGAAAATACAGAGACAAAGACCTGGATAACATTGTGCTGAGTGTGGTATAACAGGTAGTCTAGTAATGCTGAGACATTTGGTATGTAAATGCCCAAACCATTCACAGAGGACCCTATGTTTTGTAGCAACTACATAAGCAGAATTCATCAATGCCAGTGCGAGTGCCTGCCTTACTTTTGTCAGTAGTATAATACAACAGCCACTGTCACAAAACACACATTCTGCACTATGTCCACGAAAATACTGTAATGTTTGTGTATCACAGATACACTAACTCCACAATGCACACAAAAACTACACTGTCATTATAAAAGGAAAATATTTCACTCTTTAGTGTCTTCCTGGAGCACTAGTTGCGAGAAATTTTTGGAATGAAACACTGAAGAAAATGTAGGCCTCATAGACAGGTATAAGATTACAAATATGCTTACTGAGGAGTGTGATCAAGCAATTCTGTAGCACTAATAGGCTTTCATACTGTGAACTACTGCAGAACTAAAATGAGCTGCCACAACACTGTGACAACAGTCATAATTTAAAGACCACCTTTTACAGCATTTGTATTTGAAGTCAGATGCCAGAAATGCAATGGACTGAAAGAATCAACTTTAGTCTTATTTCTCGTGAAAACTGGGGAGTTTGGCTGCTGGGATGAGCTGCAAAACAATTACACAAAGAAGTATATGGCATGTTTGTAGGCTAATGTATTTCAGAAAATTATTCACCTGTGCCCCCTTGCCTTTTTTAAAATACATTACATCACCTTCTACATTCCAGAAAATTTCTGCAAAATTTATGATTTTGTCACAAACGACTGGAACTTAGAGAAAGTTCCAGAGCTGGTGAAGAGTCTGGAGCACAAGTCCCACAAGTTGCACCTGAGGGAGCTGGGAGTGTTTAGCCTGGAGAAAAGGAGGCTCAGGAGTGACCTTACCACTCTCTACAGCTACCTGAAAGGAGGTTGTAGCCAGGTGGGGGTCAGTCTCTTCTCCCAGACAACTAGTGACAGGATGAGAGGACATAGCCTCAAGCTGTGCCAGGGGAGGTTTAGATTGGGCATTAGGAATAATTTCTTCACAGAAAGGGTGATGAGACACTGGAATGGACTGCCCAGGGAGGTGGCAGAGTCACCATCCCTGCAGGTGTTTAAGGAAAGACTGGACATGGCACTTAGTGCCATGGTCTAGTTGACATGGTTGGACTTGATGATCTCAGAGGTCTTTTCCGACCTAACTGCTTCTGTGAAATCAAAAGTAGTTTAGGAGAGTGCAGTCTCAGAGTGGTGAGAACAGCTAAAGCAGATGATTCTTCAATTAAGAAAATTCTGTTTCACATGGCAATGCAGATCTCTCTAGAAAATGCATTTGGTTAGGCAGCACAAAAAACCTTGGTCATCCGCTGCCTTTGAAGCCAGTAGCTATTCTGATCCCAGCTGGGCCTGTGCTCAATTCCATTCAAAGTTCATCCCTGTAGTATCTTACACAGCACTGTAGTCACCCATAGACATTTGCTACACCTTCACTTTGATTTTTGTAAGCAAGAAGCTTTCACAGTATCTGTGGCACCAAATGTGTGACTGCACGAACATCTGCAGTAATAACTCCACGAGACAAATAGATAACAAGTACACAACATGTATATGCTTGAGGACTCTCCAGTGGGAGCTGAGATACCTCTTCTTGCAGCATCCTGCACAGTATTTTACAGAAAGTTTATATAGGTAGCAGAAGTACAGAGAGGTATAATTACTCTCAGAGCTCAGACCTTAGATTACCCACTTAAACAAAAGAATGAACTGTAACGATTGGGAAAACTGCAGCAATTAAGACAATCACCTAATACAGAAAGATGAATCAAATAAGGCAAATATTTTTGCTTCCAAGCAGAATATACTTGTGTATGTCTGGTAAGGCAATACAACATTTAACTAAATAAACGTGGATTTGTTGTTTTATTTATTCCAAATCTTATCCAAAACACCAAATATAAAGGAGGAAAGTTCAGGTGACTCAGAATTGTAATACTGCTTAACTTAGCAATTTAAATTTTGTTTTGTTAATGCCTTTTGAGCCAATAGAATGTTTTAAAAAATGCTTTTTTATCTGCTGCTGAAGCTATAGTTTGGGATGTGAAAGGCATTGTGAGCTGCTGAATTTGTAGATGAATGAATGCTAGCCACAGTTTAATTATTTGCTGGCAATGTGTCTGCTTCAAGACTCCAAACTGTCCTTATCAAGATTCCTAGTGCTGGTTACAGGATGGCACCATGTACATTGCATTTTGTAAAACTGACAGGTGCTTTATTGCCACTTTAATGTAACAAGGCCTTTCAGTGTATTAGAAAAAAAAAAAGTCGATCCTGTAACATATACAATTTTCCAAGACATAAGAGACAGAGAAGTTTCATTTTTCCATGTCTTCCAAGAAGGCTAAACCGAAAGATTAAACTTAATTTTATACAAGGAAAAATTTACTTTAGGTTCCAATATATCTTTTTCTCTGCACTGATGCTACCTTGCACATACCTCAGACATGATTACAGGCTGAGCTTTTCTCTGTGCCCATTCAAATTACAAAATTAAATTTGAGAGAGCAGAAATAACAAACTGAATTTATCTTTAGAAAACATAGCTATATTTCCAAAGACAAGTTTTGTATTGGATGTTTTTGATTCAATCTGCATCTTTACCCAAAAAGGAGCACCCCATCTGGGTAATTACTTGCACATTGAGTCCCTACTGCAGTGCTTAGGAAATCTTTAAGTATATCAGGAAAGGAATATATTTTTATTTTTCTGCATTAACAAGACTTTCTTTTTTTTTTGACAAAATTATATCAGATTACTAAACTACAGTCATCTGTTCCTGACAAAATCACAAAGCTAATTTCCTTGTTTATCTCACTTTCTCTGATGGAGGACATCCAAGGATTTCTTTTTTCTTGCTCAGCCATCATTTTTGGTTTAGTATCTCTAAACGCTACACCTGAAAGTGACCCAAGCTTCAGTGAGCATTTTTCTTTTCCCCTCCATTTTTGGAAGAGTTCCAGTCAAAGCCATATAAAAAAAAAAAGCATTACCTGGACTCTCTACATTCTTTAGAAACCTGAGTACAGAGATGATGGGATGAAAGAGCATTGATGTTTTAGGACTGAGGATGGATTTGTTGATTTTCAGTCATGGTTTGTGACTACGAGTTGTCACTTGCCATTCATTTACCATGGACACCCTGAGGTCAATTCTCTGGTTCAGATCAGTTTGCAAACCAACACCCCAGTAAAAAAAAAAACCCATGGCTCTGATCCACTTTATTAAGCAACCTCTGCAGAGCAATGACTACAAATACAGTGAACCACTCTGTCCCTCTTGAAGATACTCCAGGTGAAGGCAGGTAGACTTCTGTCTTCCTACAGCCTGTCCCCCATCCCTACCCCTGCCTCTCAGCACCAAGGCAAACATTGCCTGTAGCACTGCACCAAGCCAAACCCAAGCCCTGCTACTCCAACCTGCCCAAGTTTAGGGTGGTGACCTGCCATTAATCTGCTCTTCAGCCAGAGAACTCACACCCACCCAGTTCCATACACAAATTAGTTAACTTCCCACTGCTCCTCAGCCCAGCCCTTTTTGCAAACATTAAGATGAATTAATGAGGGAGAAAATAATTATTTGCAAACCCTCCAGCTTTTGAGCAGGAGATATCTGTGTTTGTGTGGAGATAGGGTATAGCTTACATTAACTTGTCTAATTGGACTAAACTAAAGCAGCTTTTTCTTTTTTTTTTTTTTTTTTTATTTGGCAAAGATAAATTACTGGGTTTAGCACAGCTGGTAAGAGCAAATTCTGTACAAAGAGTTCTTTTCAGTAGTGTGGGTGGCAAAACACTTTCAGCAACTGGCTTAATTAGTTCTTCCTTCTTTGCAACAGCACAGGACAGTTCAGAGAAGTAAAAAAAAGGAAAAGATGAATTGAAACAGAAGATGTGATATAAAATAATCTTGTTTGTGCTTCTAGTTTTGCCAGTCCTCCCTTATTTAATGTCACACTAAAGGCAGGCTTGCCCTGGTACTTCCCAGAAGAGATAACAATTAGGAGTGGGAGGTTAGCACTTATTCCAAATATAGGCAGGGAGCAGCCTCTGTTCCTCTGCACAGCGCAGAGTGCTCCCCAGCCAAAACACCCCAACCAAACCCAAGCAGCACAGTGATGGAAGCACCACTGCAGCTTTCCCCACGGCAGAGCTACCATACGACTCGTGGGTGGCTTGTTTAGCAAGGACTGGGAAGCCCGAGCTGCTAACGAGTTCCACTCCCCAGTGCAACCTCTCTGACATGGATCATTTATATGACAAAAGACAACGCGGGTGCCAAGTACAATCATTTCAGCTTCACTGCTCCCAGCGTACAGCCCACCAACTGCAGTGTAATAACCCACTGCCACAAACAAGCACCAACTTTAACACACAGACACCTTCCTTTCCATGGGAGCTGGCCCAAAGCACACTCGGGCTCTTCCACCAGTACACACATGGACATGCACATGCTCCACAGCTGTCAGCAAGATACAGCTCCTACCAGATCAAAACTGGGCTTGGCAAGATCCACTTGACCTTCTGAATGTCAGAGAGATAAAAGGGTAAAAGGGCAGGAAGGGCACAGATGTTTGTATTTACCTTATTTATAGGCCATCTAGGAAACTGCTGGACATTTTTTCTAGCTGTGTTGATTTGAATAATGACTCTGAAGCTGTACTTGAGTGAGTTACAAATCTATTAAAAAAACAATCCATAGAGTTACAAGTCATTACCAATGTTTCTTTTTTTCCTAACTAGACTGAAGAAAGGCAGGATTATGAAAAATTTCTCTTAGGAGAAACTGAACGTGAAGGGAAAAAACAAATTAAAACTGAAGAGTATTTTATGAAGATAAACAGAATGACCAATTAATGAGTAAACTCTCTACCTAGCATAAATTAAAAAATGGCAATGAAACTGCAAATAACAGTGTTTACCTGTATCTACAGTTCCTGTTTGGTTTGGGGTTTTTGAAATTATTTTTGCATATGTCCATTTGTTTCTGTTGGCAGCAAATAGAAGACAGAGGGCTACTCCTATAGATAATATTAGTCAGATTGGTTAAAGACAAGAACCAATAAAATTTCTTATAACTGCCTACTGCTCATTTACAGTTTGAACAGTCTGATACGTAGAATAACATTTCTGAATACATATCTCTCCATAATAGATGTTGGAAAGTCTGTGGAATTTTTAGTCTTTGGAAGGTTGCTGATGAATCTTAAACACATGCCAGAGGGATGGGGGGAGAGGGAAGAGGAGGCTATTACGGGGAATAGATTGAACCTAGGAATTTGTCAGTGAACAATCCTGTCAGAAACGATTTCTCATACACTACTTTCCTCTTCCTGTGGCTTGACAGCTTATGTATTTCTTCATTTTCTTTTAATTTATCTGCATAAAAACATTGAAACAAAAAGGGAAACTGGCTGACTATAAACAGAAAACAGTGAAGCTACTGCACACAAGCTACTATGGGGGCATAAATGGAATGCAGAAATTTGTCCTTTATATTTCAGTATTAATCATCTCAGAGTTACTTTTAACAAAAGCAGAGCAAGACTGGCAAGAGATTCAAAACGATTCTTCAATGTATATAATGTATTATGTCCTTTGACATACATATGCATCCAGAAACTATTTTGCTCATTTGCCACCTTGTTTCTTTTGCTATTCAAAAACACTGTATAAACCTTACACAGAAGCCTGTGTACAAAAGAAACCCCCCTCTGGGAAAAAACAGAAAAGTGAACCAGTAGATGGCATTGTGGCACTTCAAAAGACATTCCAGAAAATTCCACTAAAAAACATGCAAGCCTAACTACTGTGTTTAACCACTTACTGCTTAACCAATGCAATATTTTACTCCTGCTCAATGCTACACATGCACATCTGAATAAACAAAACCACATGATGTAATTCCACTGTCATACTAGCCCTGAAACAAATCTTGTCTGCTCTGGTTCCGAAATCCAACTAGCTCTGTATGCTAGATTTACAATCCCCATATTGAAAAGATGGTCCTTTTTGATGACTCATGTCCCACAGGCTGTGGCCATCAAGGATATATCAGAAAAGATGTGATTAGTTGAAAAATATTTACCAAAAAGTAATCATATACAAGATCTTACAAACAATGCAAATGATGCTATTTCCTGCCATACAGAAATTACTGTGGAATAGATACTCCTTAAAAATAAATTTCTGAAGTATATTATGAATATTCTCATTTTCTTTCAATTTAATTGCTGATATGCCCTCACAGCTAGAGATGAGGAGACTGTAGCAACCCACCAGTTTCTCGTGCAACACAGCAGTTGTCTATATTGCTAAACCCACACCAATTTGAAACCATTTTACAGAACTCAATGTACAGAAAAACTCAGGAGTTTAAGAATTATATTCCATACACAAACTTATTTAAACTGAAGTTACACTTGCAATTATCAGTACTTTATCTGCAGTACTTTGTCTGTACTTGCAATTATCAGTACTTTGTCTGCAAGCTACTTTATAGATAAACCTACTTTAGCTTGAGTATCTCTGAGCAGAGGCTTCAAGCAGAGATTTCTGGAGGCTTCTTCCAGTCTGGTATTCTGTGAGGCTTATATATCAATGCTCCTCATGACCTCAGTCTTTAAGAAAAGGTCTAGTTTCACTGTGGCATTCATTTTGTCAGGAATTTCTAAAAATCCTTGTATCATAACAAAAAGCTTTCAGGACAGTGTAATTGAATCTGCCTACCCTAAGAACCTTAATTAAATTCAATAGTGCACTCTAAATGTCCAGTTGTATATATTCCTATTTTTTCCATGTCACTTCTAGAACAAACTAAAGCATTTTAGTTCTCCTGATGGGAGAATTTCAACTTCAAGTCTCCACTGCCTGATAGCCCAGTACTTGGATTAAGAAGCAACTAAAGCTGCATCCACACATTAATAGATAAAATATTTTTGCAAGTTTAGTATCTACAAAAACATGCTCACTTGAACAAAGCTGGGGTTTATGTATGTGAAAACTGTCTTCATTATAAATAGCTTTTAAGAACACAGAATACAAGAAAAATGTTTATTCCATCCTCTATGAAGTTACAAACATTTCTGTGAATGTTTAAATATTAAAAATGGATGCCTCCTTTGTGGAATAGAGGTGGTCAGGTTGGACTGGAGCACCCAGGACAATAGGGAAAACAGTTCCTTTCTCCTATCATGACTTCTTTCTAAGTGATCCCATCTGTAGAGGTAGATGACAAGTGTCACAAACTCCAAAGCATCTAAAAGACAATAGAATGGCATAGGGGAGAACATAAGCACTGATCAACTGGATCAATTTAAGGATCCATCCTTTCCAGTATGTTGACCCCACAATGGGCCACAAGTAGTTCTTCGGGGAAAGGGAGCATGAATATGACACACATGCATACATCCTTCTGCTGAAATACCTCCTCTGCTTCCACTGACCACAACTTTTTGGCCACTTCAGGGCCATGTAACTACAGCCATGACACTATTTTAACAGACTTGATTAATTTGTCTGATCCCTGTTTGAACACATGCACCTGCTGTGGCAATGAGTTTGACCATATAAATGTGCACTTTGAACATCTTTTGAACTCTTGAGCTTGGTGGCTGATCATTTTGCTTAGACTCTGTAAAACACTAAAGCCAGTAAAAAAAAGTCACTCTACTTTTATTTTCCTCAGAAATATTTTTCTTTTGTGAGAGCTTTCAAGTGGTACATTCCTCATGGAAAGATTCCTTCCTTTGTGTATGAATATCCAGATATAGGGAAGGAGGCTAACTTTCAGGAAATACTCAACCAGCTAACATCCATGTGGTCAGGAGCACATGAAGCAGGACTAATAGCTGACACCATTTCTGAACAGGCTGGGAGCACACCTTGACCCCTGCAACTGATCTGACAGTAGAAGCAGAAAAAGATGACCTGACTGACTTACTATCTTACTATCATCAAGGCAGAGTCTTTCAGAGTGCCCAACTGTGTCTAGTGACCAATACAACAGTATTGTATTGGAGTAGACCCCTGGAATAAATACAGTGTGACCTTGTGTGGCTCACAGGGAAAGGACAGCATCCTTTACCATATTACTATGACGCATATTTGTTCTTGTATCCTGTGCAGCTCGGTGCTGGGGACTGACAAGAACCAGAAAGAAGTTGACAATGGGTCACCTGATGCCTTTGCCTTCCAGGAAATTCACATGCAACGTAAGATTGTTACAGGTCTCTCTTGCCTGCATCAACCTGTGATTTGCAGTGGACAACACCTACATGCCAGTGAGACAAGAAATTTGGTTATTTTCTTGTGTTCATCAGTTACCCTCTGCTATCATGAGAATGCTTGATGAGGAAAGCAGCCTGACCCAAGGCAGACACTTGAACTTTTTGTCCTTTGGCATACTCATAAATGTTGATTCTTCTCATGCAGCCAGTGCTTCAACAGAATCAGAGCTGGAGCATATATGGAAAAGGATTTGCACTCTGGTCATGCCAGGGGGTATTTTCTCAACCCATTCAGTGGCATCCAGGGCAGTGGCCAGCCATATCTAAACAAATCAATCTGTATCTAGTATTTGTTTGTTTTAGAGAATGGCAATTATAGCCAACCCCAAACACAAGAGATTTTTTTGAAGATGACTATTGTTTCATCATAATCCACAATGCAAACAATTGGTGCAAATTACTTTTGCAATCTTTTAAAATGGGCTTGGTGTTGATTTACCAGAGCTCAGGCCACTGTCTAACCCAGCACTAGTCAAAGAGGATTTTCTTGGCTACTAAAAAGATGGTGACAACTGTGGTTGTGTCACAGGCTTTCATTGCTCTTCCAGACCAAAATTATATCAGGAAAAAAACCCCCTGCTCTTACTTGCACAGACATAAGGAAGATTTGTGGCAGACTTCACTCTAACATAGCATCTGAAGTGTTCTTCTGCTTATAAGACTGTTAACTATTTGTGAAAGAGCAACTTTCTAAGCCATACACACCTACAACCACAGAGCATCTGGACCAGGCAGGGAGCTCAGTCTTACCATTCCCTCAGGTTGGAGGCTCCCCACTGACAACATCTGTCCAGAAGGAGAAACAGATGGCCAACTTCTCCAGACTTTTCTGCCCGCCTGACCTGATGTTCTTTACACCAGTCACTTGGGCAGGTAAACAATAATAAATAAAATTAATAAGGCTAATAACCTCCCTCCCCAGGCAAATTAAAGAGTTAATTATGTGATAGTACTTCTCAGTCCTAGACATTAGGCTTTATCACTGGGGCTGCCTATGCACTCACTAAAAAAAGCAGACTGGCAGAAAATGCATTATCCTCAAGACACTACATTTGCTAATTTGCTGTACAATTCCAGGGTTAATTGACATTTCTTGCCATTTCTGAAAGCAGTTTGACAGATTTTTCCAGGCACTCCAACACTGCCTACAGCAAATCTATGTGAGGTACAATAATATCTACTGCTCATAAGTAAAAGAAAAAGCACTCAACTCAGCAAGAATTATGTTTTAAAAAATTTAAAAACATCTTACAAACTGGTGCACAGGATCTGCTGTACAAATCAGCATTTATAGACTAATATTTCTCATTTGGTTGCAAGCTCACAATCCAATCAATAGTTATATTAAAATATACCATCAAGGAAATAATACAAAGAAGTGGAGCTAGTCAATTAGGAACTCCTTTAAACTGCAAGCATACAAATCAAATTTAACTAACAAGTTAAAATTTTCTAATCTTGATTTTTGAGCATGTACATTCTTCCCTCCATAAACCCAGTCTTTAACTGCACAATTAGTTACAGGAAAATCCTCTCAAGTGACATTTAAACCATTTTCCTAAACCTAGTAGGCTCTTACAGTTATACTATCTGCACTTGTGCTGGCAGTAACTTCTGAAGCTGCCACCTCACTTTTACAGCAGACTAAAGATATTAAGTTCTCACAAGTTCCTACGGGTACCAGGCAACCACCTACAGAATAAAACCAAATTAAAGGCTTCTCTGGAGGAAAGGCTACAGCTTAAGTGCAAGTCTCTCTGTTAGCCACCAGAGAATCAATTCAGGAGAGGGAAGCTGTAAATGTTTCAACTACGGGGTAAGCTTACATGAGATCTAAGTGATGAGAGAACCATGATCATCAAGCTATGAGACCAACATCATAGGAAAGCAGATTTCCTAAATTCACATGTCCACAAACTGCCATTTTAAAGTTCAGGCAGGACAGACCCGCAAACCACCACAAAATTAGGGAAGGTGTATTCAGAATTGCTGCCAGCTCGCTAGTTCCTTCCCCATGCAGTGGCTAGGCACCTCATCACCTAGCTTTCTTTACTGGCCCTCACACCTCCAGCTCCAGCTTAAACTACCTTTCCATGAGCATAGGGCAAAAGCCATGCAAAGCGATGGTTGCAAACTGAGGCCACTTCTTCCCTGCAGTCACACTGTAGCTTGTCCCAGTGGGTGGTAAATACCTGCCCACCTCTCTCTAGTTTAGATACAAACCCTCTAATATATACATTGGAAGCACCCACCACAGGAGCTTGTGTCTTGCTGTGTTATTCTGTCCCAGCTGATGTTAAGGGACATAAATTCAATCTTTTTCAGTCACAGTGGGACATGCGGAATTGTTAAAGGAAATTGCAAGAGATGAACTAAAACTTGCCTTAATTACTACAGCCTGCCTGAGTCAATATACAAGTGTTACAAAGCTTCCCATGCAAACTGAGGAAGTTAATCTTAGAAACGAGAATGATAAACACTGTGCTTCTACAAAAAAAACGCTGTTCCTTTGAACGTCTGATTAGGTAATAATAATGAAATAAGCATTTTAGGGAGACACTTTCTCAGGAAATACAGTGACAACATGTTTATAATTTTCTGCGGCTTAGATGGTATTCAACGTAATTTCTCCTTAGGTCTCCTGTTCCCACCACCCAGCCAAACTCTGATGCCCTTAGTTCTACAGTGATGCCAGGTTTACTTTCATCAGAAAGTCTATGAAGAACCACAGAACAACTCCTTAAGGCATGGTCTAGTTAAAAAAGCACAGAGGGGATGCAATGTTTGCCTTGGCTCATGTCAGATTAATGAGTTTTCTACTTTATGTTTTCATACCTGAAAAATGAATGAATGTATTTTCAGTCTTTGTCTTACTCTACTTTCCTTAAAGAAAGAGGTGCAGCTCCTGCACATGATACAGCCATGAAGTAACCCTGCCAAAACGGTATCACTCTTACAAAAAAGGATCTTGAGCAGTTTGTTCATACAAGAATCTGATGCAAGAGGAAAGCACAGAGATCACTCTGGATCTAACAGCAGACTCAAGGTTCTTGATTATGTGTTTCTAAGGCAAAAGTCAGTCAAATGCCATAGAATAAAATGGTGGTGTTCAACAGCATCCAGTGTTCCACCTGCACTCACTAGTTTTGTGCTAAGGGAGCTGGGGGAAGGGAAGCTATTTCCTAATGTGACAGCAAATCATCACTTACTGGTCTGTTCAGTAATACCGACTGAGAAGGTCAGAAGCAAACTCTAGTAGGCCACAGCTAATGTAAAAACAAATAAACCAAAACCAATATTAGTCAATGTCAGACAAGAAGAAACCATTGTTTGGAGGGTAAAAAGGTACTGGCAAAAAATTGCCAATAAATTAGAAATTATCCATTATATTCATAAGAGGCAGGAGCTTTCCATCTCTGTCCAAACACAATAAGACTCCTTGAAGTCAGACACTGATTACTGCTAAGTTAAATGACGGGAAAGCAAATGCTATATATGAGTGCCCAGAATTTTAACACACTGCATTTGCTTTTATATCCATAAAGGACTATCTCTACACTGTTAAATGCTGAGAACATCAATTTTTACTTGAACGTGTTTTGCTTCTGCTTTAAAAATATAAGAAAAAGAGTCCCTGGCATAAAGATTTGGTCTCTTTTTGCCAATAATGCTGGTCAATATTACCATGTAAGTTTTTAATGATTCACTACACTGTTTGATTATCCACTCCCCAAACCCACCTTAATTAGGAAAAATATTGATTTTACAATGTTCAGTCCTACAAGCTTAAGAAATACGAGCTGATAAACCTAGTCCTGAATAATAAAAAATTAAACTGATACAGTAATAAAATCGTAACAAAGGGAAAATACCCTCCTGCATCTAAATGGAGTTGCAGTGTAACATTTTAAATAATTTTAGCTTGAATCCTGCTGAGGCAATCATTTATGGAATGCTGCCTTGACAAGTAAGTCACCAAGTGCTCCTTGAGAGGATGTGATTGTACTGTTGCCACAACATGCTGCCTGGTTCAAAATATTCTCCCTGAAGTATAATAGAGTCATAGCAGAAAGCAAATGGTGCCAAAGGTCTAGCTGACAAGCTTTTCCTATCAAGAAGAAAAGCCACCTGGTCCAAATTCAGTTTTTAAAAAGAATGACAGAAAGTGAGTGCTTCTTCATTCAGCTCACAGATACAAAAATCCTGTCGATAATTTTTTTCAGATTTCTATCTTGCAAAAATGAAATTTCTCCTTCTCTTTCATATGAATAGGAAATTCTGAGCATCTTTTCTGTCTTAGAAACCCTAGCATAACTACAGTCAATGGAGATATGTTTAAAATAGCAAAAAGAATGCCTGTCTTCATAACTTTAAGACATAGACCCTGAAGCCTGAATATGTCAATGCTACCTTCTGTTTTAAAGCAGCCATAGCATTGCCAGTAACTCCCAAGATAAAGCTCTAACTATTTAAGCTACAGAACCTTCAGTTCTTTCAAATTCTGCATTTGCACAAGCATATTTGAAATAAAATGTTACCAGCCTTCTATAATAACAGACTAAACTTTCTCATTAAGTGCCCAGAATGATCACAGAGAGGAAGACTCTTGTCACTTCATGAGTTTTGGTAAAAAAATAGGACACATCTCCAACACCATCCCTTTTCCTCCTTTCTTTAAAGGACCAACCTACATCACCAGGTCAGCACTCACAGAAAAGGAGGGAGCAAACGGTTTTATGTAAAAAGAACACATTTTAATCCGTCTTTCCTTGAAAGCAAATGTATCTTTCAGAAAAGATAAAAAGCATGTCTTAGCTGTAAGTAAGTCCTTATGTAAAGAACTAAAGCAAATAACTAAATCCTGGCTAATATTTGACAGTTGCTGCCTTACGGAAACACTGAGGTCTGCAAGGACAGTGGCAGAATGATTAAATGGTAAAACACTATGTCAGCTTTTGAAGAGATTAAAAACCAACAGCCTGTGTAACAGTGACAACAAAAAAGACCAACAGGACAACAGCATGTGGTGGCATCAGCATTACCAGAAATGTTTGTGTGAAAGAGGCTTTAGTTCCTATTTCAGCATCAAAGCAAGCACCTTAATTCTCAAGCATCCCAAGGTGTGGAAGGCAGCAAGACCTACTAAGAAGCAGCCTATTTGACAAATTATGCTTGTCTAAATATCAATGTGGGAACTCTCCCCCCCCCTTTCTTTTGAAAGAGATTTTTGGCACTGCTGGTGTTAGCAGCTGGTTCTGGGTGTTGGGTGACAGAGCATGCTCCCCTTCCTGCTGTTGGAGAGAAGCAACCCTGGGGCCTGGGCACTGCTGCTGGGAGGGAACTCCTGCAGAGCAGCTCCATGCCTGCTGCTCCCCAAAGATAAGGGTTATCAGATGGCACTGCAGGTGCATTGACACATCCAAAATGCTTGTTATGAGTCATATACACAATGCAACACAGCTGGGACTCTAAAAATGGTACCTCAGCAGAGCATACACATATTTCATTCCCACTTGCAAGAACCAAGACTCCAGATTGTGACTCCTTTGCTTCTTCAGAAAAATGCACCACACAGTCAAAACCAAGCAGTGGGGCAGGCTGCAGAGGGTATTAAAACCCTTCTGTACAAGAGATGGTCAAATGAAGTTTTCTCATGGCTGCCCATGACCCTTCAGTCCCACCAATATCAGAAGAGCTGTTCGAAGTCCTGGTGCAAAAGGCAAACTGGGGGCACTGCCAGTAGAAGCACAACCCTGAGCAGACCTGCCCTAAGGCATTTAAAGATGTATGGACTGTGAGCATCAGCAAAGAGCTGATACACAGTGTTTCTCCCTGTTATCAACAACAGACAACTGTGAGAATGGCAGCCAGAGGGAAGCTGGCTTTGGGAGTTTCAGGGTGATGGCTCTGGCCTAGCCTAGGTACATAAATACTGTCACCCCTTGGGCTTCCAGCAGATGGTGGATAGTGTTGGGTTGCAAATAAGCAGTCTTGCAGTAGCTCAGGCTCTCAACAGTTTCAACCGTTTAAAATTTCTCTTTGTGATTTTTTTAGCTTTAGTTGTGGCTGTTTTCCTTTCATACTGATGAAAACCGGATCTATCAGAACTTGCTTCTATATGTGACTGGCACCTTCAAAGTTCACCTAGGACCTGGCAATAGAGTCCTTAAGACTCCTAATAAAACTTCAAAATGCAGCATGTAGCTTGTGCTGATCTTGAGCTATTTACAAAAAAACCCCTTGACTTACAGTCCTTAATTAGTAGAATTTACTGAGAAATTACTACACAGGACAGGTAGATACATGGACTTAACTAATAAGGCAGCAAATAATGCAAACAGAAATAACATATTACCTACTTAAAAATAATTAGGTAAATAGACTCCTATAGAGAAAACAGTTTTAAGGTCATAATCTGTGCAGTTGCAACAACTGAAATGGACTGGGTACTGACTTTTACCCGTTACTACAGCTTCCAATTCTGACTTTTTTAGTGCTTTATACTAAACACTGTGGAGCGTTTTCAGCATTGGAAATTTCTTTCTTAAATCAGTAATTTGGAAAAAATGTGTTCAGTTCTGTGATAGCACATTTCGTTATAGGTAACTCAAAACATTTTGCCAAATGGGTCAGTTAATTTCACAAGTTTGCTGTGATGCAGTGCAATGACACCAGCTTTTTAAACTTCTATCTGGTTAAACTTTCTGGTAGAAAATCTCAGTATTTGCATGTAAACAAGAAAGGATTTTTCAGCTGTCGGGTCCACTTGGCATTGAGAAGAATGTCGTCAGCACTCACAAGCTACTTTTATTTCCTGCCAATAAGATCCACGTTGCTGTGTCTGAGTCAGGATACACAAGGTAAACTGATAATATTTTAGAAAAGTGCATCAGAGGACCCAGCACTGCACAAATGAAGGTGAAATGTTACTATTTTGTCTAAAATATTCATGACCAATTATAACTTTTGTCCTTATTTTTTCTGTTGACGTAAATTCCTGATCCAAAGAGAGCAAAAGAACAAGGCAGAGATTGAAAATTTCTGTTTCTACTACAGATAAACAGTCAAAGACAGTGATCTGGTAAGGTCACTACTCCATTGTTGCTGTCCTGTTACTGAACATTTTAGGATAGCTATACTTAGGAGACCTTTTAAGAATGACAGCAAAAAGCCTTCCAAAGAATATTTTCTTGCAGCTGCAGAGCAATGTAGAAATGTTCTCTTGTAGTACAACCAGGACTGCAATGACACGAATACACAGGCCTTGCAAAAGCAAGCACCATGTAAAATTTGACTGGTGGTGTCTACAGGAAGGACACAGCATAGACATGGAGCTTCCAGGCACACAGTCCTGTCAGATCTGCCCTTCTAACCACATGCAAAACAAAACTAAGCTCTCAGATGTGTCTCAACACTTTAAGCACAGCTGATGAGTTACATGCCTACACTGGCAGCTAAGACCTCCCAAATTTTGAAAACTTCCAGTACTTGTAGAAGATGAGGTTGTGGACGAATAATGCCTGAGGCTGTGCACGGATGAGGAGACTATGCACCTCACCAATTTCTCCCAACTGCAGCTATTAAAGGATGATATACTGTGGAAGGGAAATATGGAAATTAGTGCCTTTTTTACTAGAAATCTCTGGCCTCTCCAAGCATGCATTGTTCCATATGGCATTATTCCAGGCAAGCAGGTAGGTATCTAATGACTAGACTTCCTTGCAAGTTCAGGTTCTTAGGCTGATGGTTCCAAAAGACAACTGTGAGCCAAGTGGAACTACTGCCATTATTTGTCATAAAAACCAAAATCAATTTATCTCGGTTATAAATATTGATACAACCTTACAGCAGTCTCAGGTTGTGAGAGACAAAAAAAAAGCATATACACTTTCACAGTGTTATTTTTTTCACAGTCTTTGGTACTTTGATCCATGTCAGGAATGTAACCAACAGGCAGTAGAAGAAACTGCTGCCTCGGCTAGTTCTTACTGTTTTGCAGTGAGTGCTAACTCACTGCATGGCTCAAGCAGCTCAAATGGATCTCCTGTTGTTAATCTCTGTGTATCATGAAAAATATGCTGGAGGGCAAGGATATCTGAAGTGTTCTATGCTCCTGGTCTACTGACTCATTTTATGCTTTGCTGCTATCCAGTGTAAATTCAGATTACAATAAAGTGGACATAAGTTATTAATTCATAAAATTCGAAACTGACAACAGACAAACATTTATTAAAGACACAGGTGTGGAAACTAAAGGAAAAACACAAGTATCTTCACTGAGGTTACATCAAAGATATCTCTCTCTTCCTCCTTCAGCTCACCTTTTCCTTTCCTTACAAGAATGCAAACAGGTTTTCAGTCTTTGTCTATGTCCTCCCTTCCTGACAAAGTACTTCAGTTTTTACAGCTGTTCATGGCTGGGAACACATCCACTCACTCCACCTCTGTGCAATGAATGATATCCAATCTCTCTCTCTTCAGCAAAGCATAACTTCATATATTAACTTCTAACTTCTATATTCTGTGTCAAATGCATGATAAATGTTGGTGCCCTGAAATCTAGCAGCATTTTGTTATGCAAAACTAAAGAAAATTCACCCTGTGAAGTACTAGTATTTCACACTAAATGTGTTAAGAATAATGCCATATTGATAAATACCCTAATCTTATTCACCTTTATTAACGAAATCCAGGGATTCTGACTCCATTAGGTCCCCTCACCTTACTGACCTTCCTCGATGGCCGTGAGACTAGTGGCTGCAGAAAGTGCAGGTATCTGTACAGGTTCTTTTCTGCCCACATAAACAAGATGCAAAACAAAATTACCAATCTACTCCTTATATATGTTAAGTAATTAACTTTAACCAGTTACATTTAATAGGTTACTTTTAACACATCACTCAATTTCCCAAGGCCGTTTTCCTGCTGTATTTTCTGAGACAGCAAAAAGTGCCCTTGAAATAAACGAAAAAACCAAAGCACCAACACACCCTGGAACAATGAAACACAGAACCATGCAGCATGTCTGATAAAAGAATTCAGCATGGAAGGAGAAGGAAGGAACAACCAAACAATTTTTCTTTGTTTTATTTCAGAAAAATAAAATTCACAAGTTAGAGCAGAACTTGGGCAGGTCTAAATTGACATTTTCTGTGGCAGAAATATTGCCTAAGCTCTTCTGGAACTCACTTGCATGCCAGAGCAAATATTTTCATTTCATTGACCTTGCTAGGCAACTCCCCAACATAAAGTATATGGTAAAAACACTCTCCAGTAATATGAGGCCTGGAATATTTATTTAAAACATTTGCAATCCATGAAAACAAACTCTAATTCCGCACATATTCAAACTATGAACTCCACTTCATGTATTAAATAGCACAACAGAACTTCATCTATAACAGGTTTTCATGTGGGATTAGAGGAGGTGGTGGTGAGTGGGTGCTCTTCTCTACATTATTACTAAGATTTGACCTTTTGAGCCATCACTGACTAAAATTAGCAAACTTGATTTCAAGCTTGCTTGGATGCAGACTGTACTATGTTCTACTGCCTCTAGAGTAGAATTAGCAGCAGGATTTAGAAGCATTATAAAGTATTTTCTTGTGAGAATATAAAGGGCATATTAGGACATAAGTTGTGGTTCTGTGTGTATCTTTTTCTCTGATATACCTAGCATCGTGCAGGCCTGAATGACTACACATTTCTAGCTGAACCAAAAATCAGAATATATGTCTACCTACCACTGTAGCCTCTAAATAATAGAAATGTTAGTGTGGTAGGGGATCTGTTGTTGTGGTCTTATGTGGGACAGCTTATGTAATAATACCACTGCACTTTCAGGTCTCATTGTTTTGGAATACCTAGTTAGCTTAAAAAACTACGTTCTTGCACAAGCTATGATTCTTTCAGATCCATCAATATCATATCCTGTTCTTCTCTGACTCTGTGTCTGACCCTGTTTTGTTAAGTAGAAGGAACATGGAACTTCTTTTATGACTGAATCAAGAGTTATTACAATCCAGTTTCACAAGAGGGTTGAATGCAATGGTCAATGGTATTTATTTAAGCAAGAAACACCTTTCTGAAATGAACTGAATTCATAATAACTGCTGCTGTTTTAGTTTACTGACAGTGACTTTCACCTGTTCTTTAGAGATGCATAGATGAAATATGAGGATTTCTACCATGTACAAATCTAGAAGCAACATTTATTAGTGTGAACAAGGGAAGACAGCATAAAACATGTCTGCCTTTTCATAGCCAATTTCTACACTTTTTGGTGCTGAGGCTTTGTACCCTATACAAAATTAATAGCAAAATGGCTATTACCATCTTCATGGTTTTTACAAAGACAGAAAGCTTGTTTATGTGGATTGTTATTTACTGGGCTCTGATCCACATTCTCAGTGGAAACTCATCTTGGCAACAGTGCTGTGAATTTCATTCTTGTCCTTGAAAGGATCACACAAGAAATACGCATAGACAGATCAGTTTCTGAACACTTGATATTTCTGTCCAAGAATTACAAGTAGGAAAGAAAGGACAAGATCATAGTTACTGTTTTCTTCACACTTCAAAAGAAGAAATGTTAAAGTCAGAAAGATAAAGTACTTTAACTTTTTTAAAATGATCCAGTGGACTTTGGGATCATCTAATAGTTTGACAAGCTTTTCCATAAAACTCCAAAACCACTAACCAAGCAACCAGTTGCCACCAATGCCCATTCTCTCCTTTGTTTTTCACCTTTTATGACAGGATCCAAGTATCCGATTGTAAATTCTGTAAAACCATAAAAATATCAGTGCTCTTCATAATGTTTTTTTTTACTGCCCTTTGGACTGAAACTGTCCTGGAGGAAAATGGAATTCACTACTATACTTTCCTACTAGCCAATTTCTGTAAACTTTTGCAAATAAAGAACAGAAATAGCTTGTCCACTTTTGTGTTTCACAGCAGAAATTAGAAACTGAATAATAGTTGGGAACTGATCAGATGAGCACTGGAAAATGAGGACTAGGCAATTCAGACTGAATCATATGTAGAGTATGCAGGACAGACCTTCACATTAGATTGTATTCACAGCTGTAAGCTCAAAGATATTTAGAAGGATGAAACAAGGACAATGAGAGTAGAAAAATGTACTGACATAACACCTTTACCCTTACCAGAATGAAATACTGTGGGAACTGAGATATTGTCTCTGGGCAACCTGACGGTACTAACTACTTCATCTTTAAGAAGGAATTGTCTGAGGTGAAGGGAGAAAGAAATAGGTTAGTTGCTTTTTGTTTGCCATTTCTATGTCACTTGAAATATTTTGCAAGTATCCACTGGAAATTTCCCCCTTAATTATGTGAATACCCACTTATGAACTGTGAAAAGTTAGAAGTGCATGCATAGCAAAAGTGAAAAACACATTATTGAGAGAAGAATGGAGAATCACAGATTACCTGAAAGCAGGATGTTATCAACTACCACTGACTGCTTCTACGTTTGCTTACACATCTCTCCAGCTATGACGAAGACACTCAGTTTGCTAGAATCCAAGCAGCTTCAGAAAGCTGTTCAGCCTGGAGAAGAGAAGACTGTGTGGAGACCTCATAGCAACTTTTCAGTATCTGAAGGGGCCTACAAGGGAGCTGGAGAGAGACTCTTTGTTAGGAACTGCAATGACAGGACAAGGGGTAATGTGTTCAAACTGAAGGAGGGGAACTTTAGGTTAGATATTAGAAAAAAGTTTTTTACTGTAAGGGTGGTGAGACATTGGCACATGTTGCCCAAGGATGTGGAGGCTGCCCTGACCCTGGCGGTGTTTAAGGCCAGGCTGGATGAAGCCTTGAGCATCCTGATCTAGTAAGGAGGTGTCCCTGCCCATGGCAGGGGGGGTGTGCGGGACTAGATGATCTGTAAGGTCCATTCCAACCCTTAAATTTTATGATTTTACGATCTGTTACAGGCATGACAGCCAATGTGCGCAGTCCTACAAAACTCAAGCCTAAAGAGCTGGTAGATGCACACACTGCATACTGGGCTGAACAGAGAAAGACAGAGCCAGAGCTGGGAGTTCACTTGTATCCCTGAGGAAGCTTTACAGTCCTGGGCATTTATTGACCCTCCCAGCATCCCAAGATTTGACAAAATGTGCTGCTGGTTGTATGACATGAGTTATGCCTGAACTGCTTGCAAATGCTATGGAGTTCAAAAGAGATGGATTTGCCACTTCTGCTGCTCCATAGCTTCAGTCTAGAGTGTTTACAGTGAGAATTGGCTGTACAATATGTTTTTCTATTGTTTTGAATATCAAGAAAATGTAGACACTGCTAGTGAAATTAAGATATAAACTATTTATTTACAAGTGGATCAATGTATAAAACTTTCACTTGTGAGTACTGAAAAGTAGATACTGAGGAGAGGGTAGTGGAGAGGAAGGTACCTGGCAAACTGACAAGTGAATCAATAAGAATATACAAGTACCATTTTAAGCCCTTCACTTACAATGTAAATCCCTTATCCTCAACAAATTAAAGTAAAAAGAGTTGCTGGACAATAATGCACAGACTCTGCCAGAATTTGACACTCCCAGAACAGTAATGTTTCAGATACAGATTCCCAGTGTGTACCTGTAAAGCATCAGCTTCAATATTGCACAACAGGCAGCAACTTAAACAAAACATTGAAGCATCTCTCATGTATCTGCTCTTCAAAAAGATTTCAAGCCATTGATTTGCAAATGCAACGCAGTTGTTTTAACTGTGGGGAAAAAAGCTAACTCTTGTTTGAAGTCTGTAGTGGTTAGCAAATAGGAATCCAAATCCCCAGGATGATTTGAATACATATATCTTTTGCAACAGCAACATAACTGTAGTAGAAAATTACTTCATACCAGAGGATGAACACACATGTTTCTGAAGAATAAGTAGTTGTAAAACAGTCTTATTTTAAGAAACTGCATTTCTCAACAGTGATACTGACACTTTCCATAGTGCGTGTGTAAGGCATCCAGGCCAAACTGGTAACAATGCCTTCCAGTACATCTAAAAACTATTATAAGTTTGCCACCTGATAAATGACAGTAATTCAAAGAGATTTCAGGTGCAATAATTTTGAAATCGTGATGGTCATCTGTCAATACATTGGTTATTCAGAATTCCTAAGAATCAGCATACAAGTGTCCTTTGGAGCAATGCAAAAATTCAGAAATTGAGTTTCTGCCTTTAATACCACAAACGGCACTCTCAAAGTCCTGAGACTGCTTGAGAAAACTGCCTACTCACATTTGCATCCATTAGAAACAGACTGAAATTCACACCCAACCTGAGCAAGCTGTTGGCTGGAACTCAGCACGTATTTTACACAAGGCCTGTACAGAGGCACTAACATACAAATCTTTCCGGGAGCTCTTATTTTTCTTCCTCTTAGCATGCTCTTCATAAAACAAGAAACACACAATGCATTCATTCAAACTGAGCGAACCCACGGCATTTCTGTCCTAGGAGGTACAAGGCGCAGCATTAGCTGCTCAGTTTATTTCTAGTTACTAAGGCCTCATCACACAGCCACTGGCACTGAAACCTGCCAGATATAACATATAAATGGAGCTGTGGCTGCACTGCCAAGCTTCAGCATGGGCAAAAATAACAGCAGTACAGCCTGGCAGGAAAAGCACGTGGAGAGACAACATTTTATAGGGCAAATATGAACAGTTAACAGTGGCGGTTTAGCTCTACTAAGCCCTGAATTCATGGATCAGTGTATTTGTTATTATAAAGGATGTACTTTTCAGGAAGAGTCTTGTTCTACAGACTTAGTGGAGGAAATGGTGGAAGCTAAATGCTGTTTTTGCTGAATACATTTGCAAAATTCCCATGTGCTTCAGGTGGGATAAAAATTTGTTCATGGGATAAATTTTTTTCATTTGGTTGTATGGTTTTTTGATTAAATTTGATAAAAGAATTTTAAAAAGAGGTAATTCAAACTGCTCTTAGGTTTTCTAGAAACACAGAGGTTGCTTAAGCTCAAGACAAACTGGTTGCCTCAGCAGGCTCAAAAGTATCCATGTGTAGAAAAAATACATTTGATTGGAGAGACTGAAATCACATGGAAAGTTTCAGATTTATAAGCTTACCTATGCACATCTGTTTACCTCTATGCCACTGAAGAATGAGGAAATACACCTATAAAGCAAGCAGAAACTACCAAATTGTACCAATAAAAAAAGGTTTTAAGACAGAGGCTTGTAAATGGTAGACGGATCAATAAGACTGTGGTCCTTCATGGAGAATAAGGATCAATAAATGACCCTGTAATAGTCCAGTGATGCTTGTAAAGGATTCTGTTAGCATTCCAGAGATGATGTGATTACAGGGCTGATTGGTGCTGTGCAGCTTTGTTGCACACTGAGACTGAATTTTAACTCTGCAGCCAAAAATGTTGAGATTTTTGCCTTGTTTCTTGCGGAAATGTAAGAAGCATTCAGCATCCATGATGAAATACTGGCTAATCATACATACTGTGCTCTAAAGAAGCCTTCATCAAAGTGTCATACAGCCTAGTGCCCTCCTAAGTTCTGCAGAAAAGTTTCAAAGGTTCAGTTATTACCAAGTGTTGCATTTATGCTGGTGGTCTGTTACAATGTGCCATGATAAGTAGGGCGTATTTTGATCTTCTGATTTATTATACAAAAATTGCCATCTTTGTTTACTCTCAGCATGAAAACAACATGCTACTTCTGTGATAACTCCATAAGACTGACAAGACTGACTTTTGGCAATGGTGGACAGGAAACAACAACCATGCTGCTGCTTGCTTACTCTGCTGAGCTGGCAGAAGTGAAACAGAAGCCACTGAGAGAATCTGCATCTTCTCTACTGTTGACAAATCCGTTTCATGGCTGCAGAGAAACACGTCTGCACTTGGCAAAGGCTCCACTTAAAAATAGAAGAATCATTGTTTTAGTGGACATTACAGAAATGTAACTCCCCAAGTGAATCTAATGCAGTAATAACAGCCCTTTAACCACTGTCTAATGATTTCTGCAGACATGAAATGGAATATTTTACTACTATTTTCAGCCATCTGTGCTGCTTTTTGTTTCCACTCAGGTTTGCCAAAACTGTAATGCAAGTCCCTATACTTTACACCATCACATGCTTCTTATTGAAGGTAAGGTACTTATTGCTGAACTCTCACACTGGCAGAAGAATAGTTCAGTTGTGTATATAGCTAGAGTCTTCTAATTGTTAAGCCATCCTCCTATTCTAATTTAAGGTTTCTCTTAACCTTAATAAAGGGAGTTCAGAAGTTGTAAGATGACAATAGGACTAGGAAGGCCATCATTAATTCCTTGTTTGACCATGCATTCTTGTCACAATGGACCAATAAGTCAAGTGTCTACATTGAGGTTTTACTTTGTATATGGAGTGCACTTGTAAAGTGAACTTCTTCATCTGTGCTTTGCTTCACATTAGGCCCAGCATCTTGGAGTGCATGGGCTGGAATCTGCTCTGACTAAACCTAGGAGATCTCCAGAACCATACTGGGTGTGTACCAGCAGTAAATGAGTACTAAGCCATTAGGCCTAGACAAGAGTTAGTCCATGGCAAAAACCGAAACCCAAAGCGCACACAGTGCACACATCAGGTTCTCGACACAAAGTGTTTTGCTTTACTGATATGTTTCTACAGACCTGCTCTATGCATTAATCTTGACTGTGCTTCAACTTTTTCAGCTCCCCAGATAGACTGCATCTCTTGGGGATGGTGATGTTTGGGCCCATACCTATTTGGTGGTCATGCTGCTTGTACCAACTTCAGCAGGTCCTTCCTTCACCACCCATTATTCTTTAATTATTACAATATATACTTTCATGGCCATGAGGTTAGCAAGATAACTTTCTAATAAACACTGAAAATTAAACTGGTGAGTAGAGTTTAACCTCTCCTCTTTCACAATGGTACAACAAGCTACTTTTCAGCTGGATCAGCTTTTTGATCTAGATCACTGTTTTGGCTTCACAAACTGAGACCCTTCCACAAAAAAAAGTGAGGAGCTTATTATTTGGACACTGAAAACGTATTACCAAACTGCAGCATGAAGCACAGACATAAAAGTGCCACAAACCCTTCTGGAACAGCTAGAAAAATTAAATTTTGAATATTTACTATATTTAATCTATTCACAATAGAGACTATTCTAATTACTAGCACAAAAAGCAGGGGCACAATATACCATCAGTAAATTCAGAAAGAAAAGCAACAGTTCAACCAGCAATGACTTCAGAAAGATTCACAAAACCTGGTAGAGGTTTCTGTTTGGAACCCTGTAGTTGAAATTTATTATTCTCTATTAATATGCAACCTGCTGTCACCTCTTGTTTAACTTAGTGATATACTACTAGTTTCTCTCCCTCCCCTGCATTCCTCACCAGCTGAGCAAAATGAACAGCATAATCTAAATAAAAAAGGGCAAAATTGTAAAGCAAACATCTTTATGCAAATAAACAGTATTATCTGAGGTAGTGCACCCAAATTTATTTGCAGAGATCATCAGAGAAAAGTTGCTGCAAACTGATAAGTCAAACAAAGGCTAACTCACAGGTAGCAGCAATGGGATTGACAAATTATTCACTGAAGTAGGAACAGATTACTTAGAATGAAAAGACTTACGTATGGAAAATAAAAGCTGTTCCTTCCTTTTATGCTGTTCCTTTAAAGAATGGCAGCTAAAACCAGAACTAATACATGCATAACACACAGCTGAAGGGCAATTCTGTGCAATGCAACTATCATACAGAAATGGTGTATTTCATTGCTTTGGTAGAGATGTATTTGTGAGGTGCAGTGGTGTTGAGCAAGACTGCAGTTTTCCTTACAATTCCCTGGATAAGAAGTGTATTTTTTTCTCTTGCCTTAGGGCAATCAGTTTCACCACACAACCTTTGTCATTGAGGACTTTTCCCAAAGCCGATTTACAAGCTGTTCTTTCACACACTCATTTCCAGGGAAAACTTCTAGCACATGGCCTGACAACTGAAAGAACTTGTCAGAGTGGCATAAGGACTTCTAACCTTTCAGTTGAGGTACAGCAACTGACTGCACCTGTGCTCCTAGTCTACCATGAAGCAAAATGAAGTAAGATTACTTAGGTACCAGTAGGTTTTATTTGCACTGCAGCAGGATGGGGATGTGCCTACAGCTGGTTACTGCACCTCAGCTGAGGTAGCAGCAACTTTCATCAGAAGGTTCTGTGTTACCAAACCTAGCTCAGCTGCTCACTGTCTATGTTCTCAAAGCTCTTCCCAGCCTCACCTCTCATTCTGTAGAGCAACAAAGTTTAATTACTTGTAGAGTGCCTTCTGTAACTAATTAAGCTAAAACTATCAAACATGAAGACAGGAACAATTTATAGTAAGTGAAATGAGGATGCTGGGGAAGGCACAAGACTGGGGAGGAAGGTATGTGTGAAAAAGGAAGACAACTGGGTTCAGTTATTTTCAATTATGGCAGGAGAACATGTATGTCTGTAAAGTGACATGGTCAAAATTTGGAAGTTTATCAAATAATACTCAAGGAAATCAAAGTAAAGATCTTTGCCTTCTAGAAGTTTTTACTCAGTATGGAAAAGTTAGATTAAAGTGATAATTTTAAGTTCAGCAGACTGATCTATATGGTAACACACAGCTATCAGCTCGTAGGGGCAGATTAAAAAGAAATTTCACATAGTATTCCAATACCTTGCTAATATCATTGACAAAAAAAAAGACATTTTGGCAGCACTTGGCACTAAATAATTTGAAGCTGCTGATACATATTTAATGCATAATATTATCTCCTCTCAAGCTATAGCCAGGCTGAGAATGGTCAGCATGAGAGGAAAATCTGAGTGCTGCAAGGAAATTTCTAATGATTTAATACATGGCTTCACTTATTTCAAGTTAGTCCTGGCAGAATTCTTGCTCAGAAGCACTGGGGACTACTTGCTTCTTGTTATCTTTAATTCCTAAGAAGCTATAGCCCTGAGGGTGTCCCCACTTGCCTGGTTTGGTTGATGTTTCTCTCTGGAGCAGTGCAGCCCACCATGGGCTCCCCCTCTGCCACTTGCCTCTCTGCTATGAGCTCCTTGTAAATGGTTGATCCCCTGGTCTGGGAGCTGCCCTGATGCCTTCACTGGGAAATCAACCTCCCATTTCTCTAAGAAGGAACAGCTTATACCAGCACTACTGCTGAAAGATGCTCTTCATATACTCTGATACCTCCAGCTGGATCTTTTATAAGATGAGGGATTATATTCAACAGATTTAAAAATCAGCAGCTGTCATTTGGTGCACATTTTATCCTGCTACAGGCTGTCACTCAAAAAGCAGTCATGCCCCGTCCTGCATTTTCTTCTCCCTGCTCTGCTCCTGCTAACACCAACATCTGTACAGCTGTTTGATGAAGTGACTCAGAGAGCAGCCAGGCTATCCACCATCACTCTGGTACCTGACTGGAAAAAAACTGCTTCCTAGCTAGCCTGATCCCTTTTCCCAAGTACCACACCAATTACTTATAACCACACAAGGGACCAGGCAGGACTGTCATTTCCAGAAGAAGTGCCAACTAAGGCTTTTCTTCAATGACAGACTGATGGTTGCAGTCTATACACATTAAATTCTTCTTTGGTTTGAAGTACATATCCTGCATTTTCTTCCCTGAACTGCTGAATGACTTGGCTTAATCCTACATCACAGGCGACTCTCAGTGAGGCGCCTAATTGATCTCTCTGAAGTGTTCAAGTTTGTGCTCAAGAGTCAACAAAATTCTTAGGAATACCTCAATATCAAACACACTAAGCAAGGTCTCATTTTTAATTGTATTCAAACTGTAAGAAGAAAAAAATGTGCCAAAGTAACAGTTTTAAGCTATTGAGAAAGCAATTAAAGCAACAGCCACTCTACAAAATAAATGAGTTACTTCTACTATACCCAAGGTAGCTTTTATGGGAAAGAAGTTCAGCAGTTCTACACAAAGTATAGGCAGCATATTTTGCAAACAACAATAAAGAAAACAAAATCTGTGCTCTTGGTGACAGCTCTCTGTTTGACAGTAGCTGCGGCCTTTTCATTTTCTAGTATACTGGGTACTACTTTACAACAACTGTATTTATTAGAACAGAAACAGTTATCTTCTATGTCTGTCTTACCTGAGGAAAAGTATGTGGAAAGCACTATTGTACAACAACATTAGATCCTTGCTGAGCATTTTTGTAGGGGTTTCTTCAGATCGCTACAGGCCATTAACCTTTCACTTCAGGTAAGTAATGAACAATAACTTTTACAACAAAGGAAATCAGCTGTGTTACCAGTGGCAACTCCACTTTTTAATACATACACCAACCCCCTGTGCATGCACTTGTTATTTATTTTTTTTTAAAAAATCAATTCTGGTATGAAATAAGAAAGGTTCCCTTTGGCTTCACCCTGAGCTGATAATGAACACATACTCAGTGAAGCTTGCTCCCAAGGAAGTCTTCCATAATAGTATGGATTAAAAATAAAATTAAGTTTCTACTTAGGAAGCAAGATGTATTGCTTCCTGCTTTCTTTCACCAGGTTATCTTGTAATTGGACCAGTGCTAATTGGACACTTCAGCCAAACAATTTAATTTAAAAAAGAAATAAAATAACCCACTCCAATTTCCCTTGGTTTCTAAGAGAATTACTGTCATTGAACAACACCAATATGCAGAACTGTGAAATCAACATGAGACCTTAATTACACCAAGGGAAAGCACAGGAAAATCCTAGTTCATTTTACTTATGTACCAGATCAACATACATCTTCAAGCAGAAACACAGAAGTGTTTCTCAAAGAACCTGCACTGATTGAACATGTCTTATACAATGGTAGGACAGGCAGAATAGGTGCAACTACCACAGGCTGAAAACTACCTCTGTAACACTGGTGTGATTTTGTATCTATATCAAATCATTAACTATAAAACCAGGTTAAATTCTTTTGCTTGATATCAGGGCATATAATTTACAAAAGAGGCAGTAAAAGCTGACAGATTCAGGATGGCAGACTAGAAGAGATAGAGACATAATTAAAAAGTAGGTTATTTCTTAGGTGGACACTAATAGGTAAAGACTTGCACCTCTCTGTTTTTTGTTTATACGTGATGGTCATCAAACCCACATTAATGATAACCAGGGAGATGAAAATCTTAAGAAATTTGGGGAGTTCAGCAACAACTATTTTTCTTTTCCCACACTGCTTCATTCTATCCATTAATTCATCCTTTACCCTTGTGCCCTTAAGTCTTCCCTTACTTTCATGATTTCTCCTATTAACAGGGCTTCCTTCTCTCCAAAAGCAGCAGCAGCTGTGAACTACTTCCTTTTAACGCCTCATTTCCAAAACGAACTTCCTCCATGCAGCAGGCACACACCAGTCTGTCTCAGCAGAACATGTAAGAGCCTTGGAGAGGTGTTGGAGAACAAAGGAGAGCCAGGGGAGATTCTGCCTTGCATCTTCTAATGCTGCCTCTCGCTTTGTACTTTCTGTATGGCAAAACCACTCAAAAGGATGCACTGAAAAACTGCATCCTACTACTTCCTTCCTTTAGTTTCATAAGTTGGCATTCATAATTAGATGTTGTTTATGAATTTTAAGACAGATTTTATTTCATTTTAATAGGATGATAGCCTTTTATTTTCCACAAAACACTTGTAATATTTTTGTGGCAGCAATATATAGTTGCATAATGCCTTGACGGATTTCAGTAAACTTCATTCATTCTTCCTTAATATTCTGCATGCTAAAACTGGAATCCAGCAAACTGCTGATGGGCTGCATTTCTAAATTCTCCATTGCCTCAAATACTAGCTCAGTAAAGACTTTAAAAAATCATAACTACAAGTTCCGGGAGACCAGAGAGACTACTAATCTGTTATGGAAAGTCAGATTCAGGAGAGATTTCTGATTCTAGCATTATGAAATTCACAAGCCCAGAAAACACCTCATGCCTCTCCCCCTGCCTCCCCTCAAATAAAATATATAATGCAACAGGTTAAAACATTATGAAAAATGCAAAATTAAAGCCACAAAAGATGACTTGACATATGCTGAATTACACAGGGTTTACAGCACACAGGTTTAGTTTTAGACCTTCTGTCATGTAAGTACAATTTATTTTCAATCAATCACTTCTGTATAAATGTGAAAGAAACAGTTCCCACAGAGAACCTCTGGATTCCACATTAATCATTGCTCTGAAAGACCATTTAATTACAGCAAGGATTAAATATTTTGGAATATTTTCCAAAAATTGTTCTGCATTCCCCACAGAATTTTCTGCCATGTTTTATCTTTGTATGAGACGCCTTGTTCCCTACTAACATTCAGGGAAGCTCTGCCTACAAAATAAGATACAAAAAATACGATCCTATTCATACTGCCTGGTAGCTGTATACACTTGCTACTTCCCCTCCCCAACTCCTTCAAAGTGGTTTGCAGGAGAAAATTTCAGAAACATTATAATATCCAAATATTTGTATGAGGAGATATTGTGAAGTTTCCTCCAATTTCCTTCTTCTGTATGTTCAATTCATGTTCTTACAACCCAGCATGATGATGCTGACTGGGCTACCCTCAGCTATGACAGGAGCTTGAACACATCACAGCTTCATCCAAAAGTTTAACCAGTGAGTGATCCCACAGGCCTGTGAACACTGATGAAGACTTTCAACAACGAACGACCAAGGGAGACATAGGCACAAACCATAGGCTTCAGCAATGTACTTCTGAGGGATTAAAGAAAAATAAATCCATCACAACAGGTATAATAGGATTTCCTATTGTTTACCTACGTATTTGGAAAAGAAAGCAACCTGCCCAGCCTTTTTTTGTTGCTTAATTTAAAAAAAGCCAGAAGTCACTTAGAAAAATATAGAAAGTGAATATGAATCAGAAGGCAACTACAAACTTATGCTTTATTAAGTCATTTTGCTGTAAATTAATTACTTCACCATCATGAGCAAAGTGTAGTACCAAACTTACAAGTGGTACCTTTTTTTTAAAATTCTACTTTTCAATCTAATATTTTTGCTAGCATCAAGGTAACATCAACTAATGCAAAGTAATCTCATACTAAAGAGTAAGTCAAGTTCTTATAAATCAATTGTTCTTTGAGTGAACTTTATTTCAGTAGTAAACATACAATTTCAAAAAAGAAGAAAACCATTTTTATGCACTGGCATGTCTTCTTAAGAAAAGAGATTGCTGTGCTTGAGAATTTTTACAAGAAATCCAGATAATTACTGAATACTGTCCCAATTAGTACAGGTACAATCCCATTAAATCAAACTTTATTGGTTTCTCGCTTTACCCAGCAGCGATGTTAAAATAATATGTTGTCATGCAGAAAACAGAACAACTGCATCAGATTGGGTTTTACATTGTTCAGTAACGACTAGATTGAGCCTTTCTCTCACACTGCTCCTCTGCCTAATTTCTTGGTCCTCAGAGATGCCTTTGCAGACTGGAGCCATGAGGTAGTTATACAGCACTGACTGACAGTGTGCTGGTGAACAAGCAGTTTCATTTGTTCAGTGTGTTTTGGTTGGATTGCTCAACTGTAATGATCCCTTTGATGTAACATTATGGTTCTTAAAAAGCATAATTCACTGCCACATCAGTACTGCTATGCCAGCATGATGACTATCACTGTGAAGAATTCTCCATCAAATGACAATCAGAAACAATCACAGATTTCACTGTAGGCAACTTATAAAGCGACACCAAATCTCTCATCTTGTTCCCATTCAAGTCTGAAGCATATTTTGTTTTAGTCTGCAGAAACCTTTTAGCATCAGTTGGCAAGAGCCACATTATAGCCCTATTATCAGGTGTTTTCTCAGATATCAAGGGTTACAACAGCTCTACTGCAGAAAGTAAAGCTGATTTAAAACCGCATGCATGTATTAACTGGGCTATGACATAATCGAATTTTGTTCATGATGATAGAGAGAATGGGGCAAACTTGTAGGCTTCATTGAAAACTGCCTTTACTTCCAGGCACACTCTATATAGCAGAAGGCCACTGTTACTACATGTAGAGCAAAACTGAGATCTAAACACGTAGATGTAGACCTAGCAATCTCTTAAGTGAAACACAAGAGTTCTTGCGGTACAACAAAAACAAATGCACACACAAACAATAACCAACTGCAAAAGATTCAAATATTTATGTGGCAAAAATGATCCTACGTCTATAAGCGTCACTGGGCATAAGCATGGTGGTGGCAGCAGATAATGCAACATCAATACCTGTGGTGTGATAACTATAGGTGGCTTGAACACCTATTAAAAGCTTGGGCGATCATCAAGTAAGAGCTTAGTGTTGGCAATGGTTTTGATGGATACCGGATAACAGCAAGGAACAAGAGGTTGGCAAAGGAACACACACCTCTCCCCATTCTTCAAATCATCTGCCACCCAAAAGGTGATACAACAGCCTGGGCATCAATATGAATACCTGCCTGCATGGACATGACCTGCGTGACGGTCATTGCATAGGAGATAATAAATACAACAAATTTCTCTTATACACACATCATCACCCGGTTAGGAAGTATTTGTCAGGATTCACTGTATATAATCTGTATATCTGTATATCCTTACTCTACATCAAAGCTTTCTGAAGAGGTAGCTAACCTTGTGTACTGGAAGAAACAGTTATACACAGGGAACAATATTCTGTTTCTTTGCAGAAGTGCAAAAATAGACTTGAAATGATCATTCGGGGAACTGCTTAATGTGGAGGAGGCACCCTTCAAACCATTTTTGGAAAACAAAAGCATGGCTGTGTTTACTTTCCTCACATGGTAAGAATCACATACACTTTTCTTCACTTGGCCCTGTATATATTTATTTTGGAATACAACTTTTCATTCCCAGTTTAGCCTTAAACTGCTTCCTAAGTGACAAACGGTGTGGTACGGGGAAAGGAGCTTTATGTTAAGACCAAAATTCTCAGCCAGCTTTGCCCTTCCCCGCTGGGCTATATTTACAGCCACACCTTACATTACTGAGTCTTGAGCAAGCACTAAATGCCTGCAGAACTGCTGCTGATTCAGAACTCTTCACCTGCAGCAAGACAGCCTGTTACACCCACTTTAAACAGGAGTAGGTGGCCGTGTAAGACAGACAGCAGGGTAGAAGCAAACCTCTGTTATAACTGCTATTATGGCTTCAGGAATTAACTTTTGTTTTGAATTCAAAGACAAGACATTAAAAAGCCAAAAGCTCTTCCCTCACCCATCAGAAAAGACATTCAAATCATATGTAGCTGTTACTCACTTTAATCAACCATAATGTTCTAACATGTCCTGCCCTAACTGAAATGGCATCTAGACTACATACTTGATAACTGAACATAATGAGTGAGAGGAATTTTTGTACAGCATTAAGGAATATGTAACCAGTATTTAAAAAGAGGGCATGAAATTCTGACACCCCTTCCTGAGCCGAGCACTGGTTAAATGTTGCAACTGCCAGGGATGTCATGCTTCCACCTCAACACCAGATTGTAAAGGTATGAAAGATGATTGATGCTTCCTCATCAGCTTAAGATTCTGGAGTGCCAATGCAGTCAGAGGTTTCTGTGATGGTGCAAGTAAAAGTGACATAAAATGCTGGAAGTCCCTCTAGCAGAAGAGAGAGGCAATAGCCAGATACGTACCCTCTGGAAGCAGGCATGGGAGTACAACTGATACTGAATGTAGAGAATGTTATTTTGTTCTTTTTTTCCTTCTCATCATAAGCAGCCATGCTCTGCTCTAAAGCTACAGTGGATCCAGGAAATTAAATAGTCCGTGTTTGATGGTCTATATTCTCCAACTGCTTCTGCTAAACAGATTATCTCCCCTACATGGTTTAAGGCAGCAGAACTCCTGCACAGTAGCGATGCCTCATGCTTGTTGGAAGCTTGAAACAGAACAACACTGAAGGATAAAGGGTAACCTTATCAGCTCTAATGCCTCTTGCCATTAGAATTAGGACTATCATATTTTACATTTGACTCCCTGACGATAGTAAAAGCCAGAAAACATTTGAGTGGAAAACTGAAGATCTAAATAAGCAAAGAAGAAAGTAAAACCACACAGGGAATTAGAAGCCAAAACAAGGCTGAGGATGTTAAGTCTGTACTGAGGATGTAAAGTTTTTACCTGTTCACTTTCTGAGTTGGGGCTAATGAAATATTTTTAAAAATCTAAAAATACCTGACATGTGTGTTTATATGGGTATTTCTAAATTTTGAAAACAAACCCAAACCCAACCTTGTAAGAAACCTATGGGCAGAGTAATCTGCTAATTTCATTCCAGTCATATTGTGAAACAAATGACTTATCAAAATGTCTGAAAGTAGTATTCACACATTATGTGAAATGTGCAATACTTGGCTTTTTGTGTTAAGAGATGTAATGTTATTTCTGTTACATCTACTTATTTAGAACTGTTTGTAAAAGCTAATAATAATAATACAACAACACTTCACACAGCTAACATTTATTTTCTTAGTTGAGAGAACTATCTGAAATAACTGGAAGGTTTAGTCCTTTAAGACATGACTCATTCCATGATATGATTGAAATGTATGCCACAGGTTCTCTAATGAACAGAGCAATGAGTGTGAGCTATTAAGTTTTTTAATGGATATCACATCTCTATAAACACTGAAGACTGATAAACAATATTTCTCTTTTCAATAATTTACCCTAAATGGATTTGCAGTGGGCAACCTGAGGAAGTAGCTTATGTGGAAGGAGGATCTTGGAATTTCCAGGCAAACAGCATCTGTAGGAGAAGCTTGCTAAATGTGGCATCACCCACAGACAGCTCTGTGAAGGGGTTTGATATCTGTGATCTCTGGACAAGGAACCAACATGTCCTGTGCATGCTTGGGATAGTCCCAGCAAGCAGCCAGGTGACCTTGCCTTTCACAAGCAGCAGAGGAAAGAATCATGCTGGGTCCCTGGGAGGAAGGGAAGAAGCCACTGTAGGCCACAAGTCACAATGCCTAAAGAGAGCCACATTTTGACTGCTGAGAGAGAAGTGAAATGAAAAAACAATGGAGCAAACTGCTCCAGCAATTGAGCAGAGAACAAATGTCAGATAATCAGCGGGAGCGAGGAGAGAATTGTTCCTCAACTACAAGAAGTGGCTAAAAAGCAGTAGAAATGGAAAGAACACAGGACAAAAATCAAAGCATAATCTAAACAGGAGCCCTTTTGCCCCTGAATCCTAGCTCCAGTCCAGGGCACTTAAGAGGAACTGTGATGCTCATCATAGAAGTTTTACTTTGTATAAGCTACATAAGTTTATTATTATAATTACCAGCAGAACTTTTTAGGGGAATATTTCCCATGGACGATTGCGCTTTTAATAGCACATATAACAGAATATCTAGAATGCTTAATTTTGTAATGACAAAACCAAACCTTTTAAGCAAAAAACTGAAGAATAAAAAATAATCATCCAAAATGCCTGCAATTCTGCTAGGATCCTCCTGCAAATATCTACATTCCAGATGACATATCAGTGAGAAAGACTAAAGCTTGATCTGAAACATCGATGGGAGAAAATAAATGAAAAAAGATGTCCTCTTGCTTTTTTTCCCCTTCACTGCTTCGAATGTGCACACTGTCAGGTCTTTCAGCTTTGTTGAATTATTTTGTGAAGGGCACTGGAATTCTTTAAGTGTTTATATGTGCATGTGAGAGCGTGAACACATGGCAAAATTCAGTAGCTACACAAACAAGTTAATAAGACTTTTTTTAAACTACTGAGCTATTCTTCAGCTTCTACTGTTTCAATTTATCATTCCTTAAAATTCAATAAATCCCATACCCAACCATTAAGCAATTCTGTATCTGGTTCAATAAGCAACGTTTGATTAATGATGAGAAGAAAGACATGGGATGGTATTACCAAGAAGACCCATGCAGTGCAATGTATTTTCTCCATCCTACTGGACAAAAATACTGCTTTACTGAGAACAGTACTGTCTAGCAATGGCAGCCCCCAGAGTGGAAACTCGAGGATGCCATTGCTGTATTTGTGACCTTTGTGAAGGCTGCATAGATCTGCTGTTTTTTATCTCCCCCCTGTGGTTAAGCAAGTTAGTAAGTCTGCCTTAGAGAAGCAGCCTCCGTCCTCTCCAGAGCATCTTCGAGTCAGATGGAAAGGTGAGTGGTGGTCTACAAAAACTTTAAGGCTGAACAGAAATTCATTAAAAGACAGTAGAAAGCACAGGAAATGCCCAGTCTCAAAAATAAATCGGTTACTCCATGTATTCCCATCTAACACCTAAATTTTCCTCTTAACTCCCTTTCCAGCATACAAATGGCTAAACTACAGCTTGAAATAGTACCCATGTTTGACAGTTTACAAGTGGGTTTAATCACCTTGGTACAGGTTTACTAATAATTTATAATCCAATTTGTCTTTTAAATAACTAATATTTCAAACACCTGACATCAGAGGTATCTCAGCTAGTATAATCTCATTGTAATTAACAGCCTCAAACCATTCAATTGCCATCTATCACTACTTCTCAAACACTGATTACAGTTACTTCCCATTTTTCTTTAATGCCTCCTGTAAATTACAGTAAATGAGCAGATAGCCTTCACCCTTTTAGTTATATGTATGTTTAAACAGTGGTGAAAAGGGTATGGAAAAGGAGGAGGAAATTCTTACAGTTACTTTAGCTATGCTTTAAATCTGTTATAAACATTAATGTGACTATAGGCCAGTTTAGACAGGATATAAACGACTGTCCTCCACTTTGCTCTTTTCTTCAATCATTAAAGTTTACTTAATATACATGAAAAATACTTTATATCCCTGGAAGCTAAAAGCTTCTCTTTATTCACAGAACAATTACACCTCAGGCTGTATCATAAATTACCTACATTGTCAGGGCAACATGCTTATAACCTTATCTGGAGAACCAATCATAGATATGAGCAAAGAGATTTGTTTTCATGCCTAATAATTAATAAAAATGCTTTGCTGATTATTTAAGTTATAAAGAGTGCTCTTTATTTATGGTTGGCAAATATTACCAGGATGACTAGGAAATCTTTCAAAGTCAGCAAAAAATCTGAAACAGAGAATTTCCACTGGTGTTTGTGCTTACTGCTCACACACACTGAATTTCCCAAGAGATATATATGCGATTTGGTGATTGATCTTCCCACAGAAAGGTCTAGCTGGAGGCAGCTGGCTTGAGCTGGGAAAAAGCAGTCACCAAACAGGCATCTTTCTCATTATGACAGGCAAGGGTGGCATTGAAGGTGATATTAAAACACTTTTCTTGCCTTGTCAAAGCTGTCCCTGCAACTGGGATGAAACATGCAGAGCTTTACACAAACTGAAGTTCAAAAGTACACCTTAACTTCTACTTCCATTGGGAAAAAAAGGGCACAATTTTTCAGAAACAACTTAGGGACTACAACTTTTTGCTTCAGGTGGAACCTTATGGATCCACCACTGTTTTAAGCCTACAACTTTATTTTTCATTTCCTATGGCAAGTGGTGATATTACAACAGCTAGGGCTAAGCAACTGTTTTAGTCAAATTCCCATTCTTACCCTGCAAATTTTTCAGAAAAATTCACGATGTTGATTGAAATTCCAGGGTTACCTATTCCCAAAGTATTACATTCTGCCATGAAGTACAAGCAAGATTCTTCCTAGATCCGGTAGGGGATATAGAATTTGCTTTTTAAACAATATTGGCATTTGGAATTTGTTTATATAACAAATAAGTATGCAACATTAATCCTGCTCAGGTTCCCTAGCTCTTTGTGTAGCTACACAACAGTGTAAGTTGAAGTCCTTGCTGCAAAATTTCTTTGTAACCAGTGCACAGGTAAAAGAACAAAACCAAAAATCAAGGCCTGAAGACACTACTGTCAAGAGTAGCTTTTAGTTCTGTAAACTAAATGAGTCACTGCTGATGCTTGTTAATAATGTAGTAGAAAATTTTATTAGCCCTAGCAGATCAGGGGATAGCTTTGCAGTGATTTCCAGCCTATGTCACCTGCTCTTCCTCACCTTTAACCTTAAGAAACCCTAAATTTGAACAGCAATGGTCAAACACTACCCAAGAGAACAATGACTGAATCTCACTTTGCTCTCACTGCTCACAAGCTGAGTAACAGCTGCCTCTTGTGTTTGCCCTCTTGTCCATCAGATTCATAAAAGAAGGACTGACCCCACTCTTAACCAGCTGTGTGTCCCAGTATGCACTGTACAGGGGGCTTCATGCCCACAATACAGTGAATACCGTGCCATGGAACGGGCTGCACAAAATAGGTAAGTGGCTTTTTAATATTATTATATTGCGCATTTTTCCTACGTAAGTTTTACAGTGTATCTCTACTCCAATGTGTGTAACTTAAAAGCTGTGCAATATAATAAAGAAAAATGCCACTTACCTGACTTTCCATAATTCGATCTACAAGAATTCAAAGTCTCAATAATATGCTAAATATCAGGATGCCATAGGAGAGCAAAGAGACAGTCTTTTGACAATGAAGAATGTCATGTAGCCTAAAAAAAATTACAAAGGTTTTTTTTCTTCTCTAAAGGAAAAAGTAGGCTCTATCAATTTTTCTGTTCAGCCAATCATTTAGGCTTTTCTTCCAATGAAACAGGAAATGTTTCCGCCACTTTCTGTCACAGCTTCACAGGTGCTTCTGCCACTCCACATACCATTTCTATATAGAAATAGATCCCCTAATTTTCCTAAATGTGATTCCTCCATTAAATAAAGGTACCTCCAAATACATAGACCACTTTCTAAATCTATTTAAACCATGTTCAGGGGCAGGAAAGATGGTAAGAAACTTGGAGGAATCTCACAGCCAGACACAGAAAATTACTGCCAATAACCCAAATAATTGTTTCTAAAACCACAGAAAATTTACTTTATAACACTGCTACAGTGTTCAATCAAGCTCAGATAGTAATAATAAAAAATTCCTGGATTTTGAGAACACACCAGTCCTGCAGGTGTCTTGACACAGCACGATAAGTAAAATTAATGAAAACATGAGTTATAAAGGGCAGGCAGGACAAAAAAACTACCCCCAAACAACCCTAACAAAAGCAGAAAAAATCAACCCCCCTACCCAATTCCAAAAGACTGAATTACAGTATGCTAGCAATAAAATTTACACATCAAATTTTGTTTGTAAAAATGAAAATCACTGTTTACATACACACAATACAAACCCGGTTGATATCTACAGCACAGGAGCACAGTCTGCTAACAACAGATTAAATATTCCTAGAAACCAGAAGTTTAGTGCATTTTTGTACTTTCTACAATAGCAACAAAATGCTTAATTCTAAATATATAGTATCACAATCCAAATAAATTGTTGAAAAGTGATATTTCCATTCCTTCCACCCCAAAATTCCCTGTTGCTTTCACAACCAGGTAAACAATGATAGCCAATTTTCAAAACAAGCCAATACCTCCAAAACACCAATCTCAGCTAGGAAACCCAGTGGAAAATTGGGACAAAAAACATGTTTCTAAAAGCGGCCCAATATATTAACATAGTACAGCACAGATTTTTTACTAAGGGTGTGATTTTTATCTCAATGGGATATTGGAAATAGCATTTCAGCATCATTTGAGTCACAGTCTCCTGAATGTGATAACTGAGAGCAGGAACATTAATGCAAGAAATGTCATTGGCTCCTTCTCCTCTTCTTCGGTTTTCTGGCACTTGAAGCATGTTGTTACCTTACTTGATCCAAAACCAATAGAAATGTGACCCAGAGACACAGACTAGCAGAACAGCCAGTTGGATTGGAGCAGACATGGCTTCCTATTTCAGGACTTACAGCCCTGCCATGTACAGAAATCTTCTTTTGACCATAAGTTCTCTTCTGTGTGGTTTTTTTTCTCTTCTTCTTTTAAAACTTGGATTGAAGGATTATAAGGTTTAAGATTAAAGTTTAAAATCATCTGGAGGTGGATGAGCACGTACATAGAGCACCCAAAAGAAAGGAGAGCACAGCACAGTATCTAAATAAGGACAGACTACCCAGAGCCATTTAAAAACATGAGCAGAATTTCAAGAACAACTCCAGTGGAAGTAAAACCTCTGCATACAGTCTTCTTCAAGATGAGGACTGAATACACAAAAGGTATGTGAAATGTTTACAGCTTCGTTTGCTTTCCACCTTCCGACTGATCCCAGCATTAACAATCATGCCATGAAACCAGAGGTAAAAGTCCAGTGGATCACACAATGAGGATTAAATAGTTTGCCACGTCTGCCCAAACCCCTAGCATTTCCTAATCAGAAATATGTGCAACTGCTTCTTTCAATATAGGAATATTTCCAGAACATATACGGCTTAAACAGATCACGGTAACACAGAATTTACATTGTCCCTCTCAATGTAATTTCTACCAACTGCTCCACTTATCCAATACTGTAAAAAAGAAAACAAATAGAAATCTGAAACGCCCCTGTTATCACTCCAAAGAAATGGCACTGGAAGATTCTTCATGCTAAATCAGGAGATCAGGTTCTCAGTTAGATGGGACTGGGAAGTATTTCATGGTTTTTATAACAAAAATGTTCTGACCTAATAGATTCACAGTAGTAAGCTGTGAACACCGCTCTTAAGAGACTGAGAGTAGTAAAGAGAGGAACATTTATAAATAAATGCAATAATATCACAGGTTAAATCAGGTTGAAATACCAAACCTTTTTAATACCATACTCAAATCTACTCAATTCCTACTTTCTGTGCAAGGAGGACTTACTTACTATTACTTACTGCAATGAGGGACATTCTGCCTAGAAATTTTAAAACCCACTACATTTCTGTTTCTGTGCTCCAAAACACCCAGATGTTGACTGCTGTGAGTTTTCTTAACCACTGAATCCTATCCCATTCTGGAATACCCCATATCCCATGTTGCACAGTTTGATGCATGATTGTAATAGCTCAGGTAAAACTGGTATGTGAAATTGAAATTTTTTTGCAAGAGTGGCAGGGTTTTAAAATGCTATATCTAGGCTAATAAGTGTTAAGTATATGCCATTTGACATCTGAAAGCAGACTGTCACAAATGCTATTACAATTCATATAGCACTTCAGAAGCCTCATGGCAATGGCAATTCATACATATAAGTTGCCAAGGATTGTCAAGGATGCTAGATTTCACTTTTGGTATTTTACCAAAATCCTTCAAAGATTCACAGCTCAGATCTATAAGGAAACTAAAGGAAAGTCTATCTCAACCATAGGAACTTTTATCTAAATAACTCAAGCTGGATTATTAATTTAGTTGAAAAAAATATCACATTACCCAAAGGTCTATCTGATTATTCACTCATCTTTCTACAGTTAATACACAAACAAAGAATTATAAATCAAACCTGGATTTTGGAAGATTTCATGTGCCTATGACTGAAAGTAAAGTTTGAAAAACAAATTCCAGATCCTACCGCCATGTGATGTAGATTCTGATCTTTTCAAAGCACAATCTAACTACCCGTTATAGAAGGAACTCTCACACATAAATGCTTCATTATTTAATTTACAAAGCAACAGTCTGATCATGTCTCATAATGATTCAGAGCAGTGTTAACCTATCTGGGAAACTGCAAGCTCAAACCACAGCAGGCTTCAGATCAAGCTTTTTGAAGTGTTTCAGGTCAGTAACATAATTTCATCTCAGGACCATTGTGCTTTAAAGTAGCTGTGTTGCATCTCTGGTACTGGAAATGAGTTTTCTCTGGCAGCAGGAAATATAAATTAAAATGTGCATATCCTAAGTAAAAAGCAATGGGCAGTTATTGATCAGGGGCGACCTCCCTTCGCATGCCTGCATGTTGGCTGGGAGCAATGCCACACCCCACAGAAGTGATGGTTTTTAGCACAAAAGTTCATCAAACATGCTGGCACCACGGTATACACCCTGCCAGCACCATATGATGCATGGCTAAGAGAAGACATTAAGAGCAGTTAAAAAATAATAAAAGAAATGATGAGCAATAACAAAGTGGGTGAAATGTTATGTTTGAAGATCATCATCTGTTGTTTGTAATTACTGAAGCAGACTTAGCACAGGTATGCAAGAAACACTATAAAGTATCAAAACAGTCCACATGCTGTGGGGTAGCCCTGATCAATTCTGCTTGCCATGGAGGTTGAAGGTGGGCAGAATACAGCTGAATGCATTTCAGAACTAAAATTGCTTTTGTAAAACATCTTTTATTGCTCCTCATTTCTAATCAGTTGCATGTGGGCAAGAGGACATATCCCACTGTACATATGTTAGCTGAGTATGCTCATAAGCAGCTGAATATCCATGCCAGTAATTTTATTCTGTAGAGACTGGTTTGTTTGGCAGCAATGAATGCCATGCACAGAGAACAGCAAATGTCTGCATGTGGCTGGAGATACACACACTGTATATGACATTCTAGGCAAGAAATTCTAGGCTCCACAGAAAGACAGCCCAAGGAGATGATGGATCAGGAGACGGGTAAGTCTGAAACCAGTTAGGGTGTGGGAAACTAAATACCAGGCAGGAGCATTCAGCTATGGCCAGGTTGGTCCTCTAAACTGCAAAGGCCTGAGCTACCACTTACGCTAAGGCAGAGGAACATTAACTATTACTTTGTGTCCACAGTCAAGAAAAACATATCTTGGTCAACACCTACAAGACTGCTCAATCATGGCCCCAAAATACTAACCATGTGATCTAGTTACAAAGTTTTAAGATACCTCTTCATCTGTTAAAAAGGACTGGCCATGACGTACACAGCTCCGCCACTACGAAGAGTAAGCTCACATTTCAGCCAGCCAGTCTGACTTCGAAAAGGAGAATGTTGTGTCTAGGAATTAAGAGTACAGCTAGTGAGGCCCATGCAGAGCTGATACTGAAGCTCCACTGACCGAGTCTCTTCATAGTCACATGGAATTACATGGAGAACCATGATCACAGCACTCTGCTGTGCATTATTTATTGTACTGATCTGCCTTCAATACAGTATTAACAGATCTACCAGTAGTATGCTAAGCATAAACTGGCATTCATACAAGAAACGTTGCATTAACAACACTGTCCTGAGAGCCACATTGCAAAAGATGTGGTATTAATCTAGAAGTGCAGGACCCCAAATACATATGCCTCACTGTGATGAGCTGCAATCCGTCATATTTTTTTAAACAAAACAGAGGACAGTGGGTATTCAGTGTTTCTCCCTGTGTGCCTGAGAGAAACTCGTTTAGCTGTACATCTAATGAACTAAAAAAGCATTGCATGGTTAGGAATACCAGGTTTTAGGAACTGAAGAGGCTGAATTTCATGAGTAAAGGCTGGATGAAAATTAAGGAAATACAAACCCCCAATTATTAGGCAATACGACAGGCTATGCCTTTATTCCCTTTGCTGAAGAGACTCAGGAAAGCATTACTATAAAAACATGTTAAAATGAGAAGGAAATGGCATTTAAAACAGTCTCACTTCCTACTTAGGGTAGACCTGAGAGCAAGGGGAGCAAGCATGTAGGAAGGAGTGCTTGAAGAAAGAAATAAAAGCACAGTAGCTGGCACTTCTCTGCAATAACATTATCAGCCTGCTGAGAGCAATTACAATAGCACAGACAGCACTTGCTTTATTGTGACCTTATTGAATTAAATCTGAGGGAAAAAACCTCTGAGATTCAGCAGGGAATTTATTAGAAAATTTTAATGCCAACTTAAATTTGATCCAAAGGCCCCAGTATTAAAGGTCATATCCATTACTATACAGTGGGAAACCTTGGATCTCTCTGTTCCTATGTTTCACCCTTTCTCAATTTTGTTTTCTTTTTTAAGAGTAGGTCAGACTCTCCTTCTCTCAGCTTCACAGTAATCTATATTAGAGGTACAAGACTGCTATTTACATTTTAAAAAGTCTTAGCCAGCAAGTTAAATAAAGAACTCCAATCTTACTTCTAAAAAACAAAGTTGAAAACAAAAACTGAAATCAAGCCGCCCTGATGAAACTAATGATCTATGCACCCTACGTGGATGTACAAAACATGTGACCTGATCCTGCCTGAATTATTTGCCACAACTTCCAGATCAACTGTCATCCTGACAGGGGAGTCAGATATGAGCTGGCTACTGACTTGCATAGAATAATAAAAGCTGTGTAGTGTTTCTAAAAAACAAATTCTTAACCTTATAGATTGTTGCAAACACTTGAAACACCATCACTGAAGTCTGATCAGCTGAGCTTTACTGGTCGAGTGGAAGATGTCCCAGCCCAAGGCAGGGGGTTGGAAATAGATGATCTTTAGGGTCCCTTCCAAGCCAGACCATCCAAGCACAATGGTGGCAATGGTTACAGGGTACTTCATAAGCTCCATCATTCCACTACACAGAGCTTCCAGCTTTACAACAGCAGATGCACATGCGAAGCACCCGTGAAAAATATAAATTACACTGTGCAGCTCCACAGAGCTCTTCAGCTTCCATGAAGGAAGTATTCCCCACAGATTTGCAGCAGCTGTAGATTTAGGAAAGAAATAGAAACATAGATGGCCTGCATGTCAGCAAAAGATCAAAAAGACCTCAAGTTCCACTTTTACACTGCATTGATTTTTTTCAAATATGAAACTGTATTAGAAGGAGAAAGCTCATGTTCTCCAATCCTTATGTAATTTTGCAGCTTACATTCTAGTGACTTCCAGAGTACCTTGAGCTCTCAAGTGCCCATATTAGTCAGCATAAATGTGTGAACACAGGTCTGGATCCTTGCTTTCAATCTGCTGAGGTACCCTCTGAACAAAAGAAAATATACATTATGGACATATGGATATGTATATTCTCAATAGCCCCACTATTCACTCAATGTAGGATGTCTGAGAAAATGATGAAGGTTGAAACACAAGTTTCCTGTACCAGGCCCACATATGCTTGAAAATACATCCCACCTGATAGATGGCAGCAGCAATTTCAGTTTTCCTCAAGAGTCCTGGAAAACCTGACAACTGAACTAGTTTTACCTACATTTCAAGCTATGTGGTAATTAAATACATGTGAGGAGGACATTGCATAAAAGTAATTTTCTGAACTTAATTCACACAAGATTTTACATTCTTCATGCTAACAGCCTGTGGCAAGGTCTTCGTAGTGGAGAGACTAAAGGAGTGGCTTCTGTGAGAGGGTTCCAGAAGCTTCCTGCAGTGTCTGATGGAGCCAATGCCAGCAGGCTCCAAGAGAGACTCGCCACTGGTCAAGGTCAAGTCCATCAGCAACTGTGGTAGTGCCTCCAGGATATTTAAAAAGGGGGGAAAAAGAAACTGCACAATTAGAGTCAGGAGAGAAGAATGAGAATATGTGAGATGAATAGCCTTGCAGATACCTAGACCAGTGAAGGAAGGGAAGGATGCGATTCAGCTACTGAAGCTGAGATTCCCCTGGGCCATGGTGAGACAGGCTGTCCTCCTGCAGCCTATGGAGGCTTGTGGTGGAGCAGATATCCACCTGCAGCCCATGGAGGACCTCATTCTGAAGCAGGGGGATGCCCGAAGCAGGCTGGGATCCCATAGGAAGTGCTGAAGCAGACTCCTGGCAGGACCTAGAGACCTGTGGGGGGGAGTCCACAGTGGAGCAGGCTTGCTGTCAGGACTTGTGACCTCATGGGGAACACAAGCAGAAGCAGACTGTTGCTAAAGGACTGCATTCCATGGGAATGACTGACATTGGAGACGTTAATGAAAGACTATCTCCCATGGGAGGGAACCCAAACTGGAGCAGGTAAAGAGTGTGAGGCGTCTACTCTGAGGAGGGAGAAGCAGAGACAATGCAGCATGAACTGACCACAGTCCCCATTTCCCATCCTTTGTTCCTCTTGGTGGGAAGGAGGTAGAGAAAATTGGGAATAAATTTAAGCTCAGTAAGAAGGAAGGAGTGGAACAAAGGTGTTTTTTAGATTTGGTTTGATGATTTTACCCTTCTTGGATTTGATTGGTAATAAATCGTGCTAATTTCCCCAAGACAAGTCTGTTTCACCTGTGACAGTAATTGGTGAGTGATATGTCCCCACCCTTATCTCAACCCACGAGTCTTTCTTTGTATTTTTTCTCCCCTGTCCAGCTGAGGAGATAGAGCAGCTTTGGTGGGCACCTGGTGTCCAGTCACGGTCAACCCACCACAGAGCCAAACAAAACTTAGTCTCATATACATCTCAGGCACTTTATCAGGTACTTGAGCATAAATACAATTTGAACGCCACTGAAAGGTCACCACTTCTTAAAAGACTTGTGGTCACACATTCCTATGCCAACCCAAACTCACTCTTCTAGGCAAAGATGCAAATGACCTCTAGCTCAGAAACTGCGTGTCTGGGCTGACATGTCATACCAGCTGCACCCTGGGATGTCTGCTTTTGAAACTAAATATAACTCATTCACACAAGCAACCTACTGCAAAGCCCACTACAGGCAACATGAATGTACTTAATCTACCATGCTAAAGAAAGGGCCAAGAGTTTTGTCTTGTGAATTGCTTTACCCTTCACAAAGAGATGGATTACACATGCTTGTTTTAACGCAATTTGGTTTGGTAACCCCTGTTTCTTATCAGTCTTGATTCATTAGAAAAAAGAGGGAGAGGTTTAATTTATTACTTACAAAATTTGCAAGAAGTCAACAAAAGGGCTGCTAGAATAAAATGGAAATATTTGATATTTCATATTGATATTTATATTTTCATGTAAAAGCTAGACTTGATGTTAGAATACAGACATCTTAGTTTTGTACACTGGCAACAAAATCTCTGGGTTTGATTCTTTTCTTAGGACTTGGGCAACTCAAGATTTCAGCTGGGAAGAAGGGGATAGGAACTGCAGAAATAGAAAATTCAGTAACAATACTAGGTAGGATGGCATCAGGCTGCATATTAGGGGTTAACTCATCTGCTTGCCAGCCATTTTCCTCTCAAACAAGTTCAAAGAAGTGAAACAGAAACTATCAGTCTATTAACAACTTTCACCTAACAGCATCATATTTGAAATACAGAGAAATCGAGTACTAAGCTACAGTATTATGTGAGTGTGGAGCTGGGAGAGAGAGAACAACAAAGGCAAGAGGAATAGGAGTGCAGACATATCTGACCTTAAATTGTTCAAATGACAGAGAATTTGGCTACCTAAATCAAGACTTTTATGTTTAAATCAGTCCTTTTGTTTCCTAGGACTGAGAGCCTGGTGAATTTTTTACTCACACCTTGACAAACAGGGTTTGTTATCATTATGTATGTATTCTTTCATACTGTTTCAACTGATTAAAGAGGTAGTCGCATTTATACTCCAGGTCTTCCAACTCCTTACCTGCTCTTTCCCAAAATAAGCTTTTTTTCCTAATCTCATTTTCTTCTTAAGCAAATGGTCTATCAATAATACAAATGGTGTGTTTTTATCTATGTAAAATACCATTTAGTTCTACAGCATTTCAAATAAGAAGTAATTTAGTCAACAGTTCCAACAAGCAGCATTGTAAAATTAGGCCCTACAGATTAGGACATTAAAATAATTAATTTTATAACATATTTGAGTTTAATAACTTTTAACTGAATTTTTGTATGTATATATATGTCTACTTGAAAATCTGCAGTTCACCTTTAAGATCTCAACTAAAAAGACAGCAAAGTTGCAAAATGCACAAACAGCTGCTTCCCTACTTCACTTTTCCTATGCTGGGCTCACACTGGCTCTCACCTAGAAAATAACAGCACTTCTTTCTTCACTGCTCATTAGGCAGAGTTTTTAGTTCATATATTGTCTTCGATGTAGCCCACAGAACATGGTAAGACTGACACAATATGGTCAGCATCCTGCCAGCTTTTAGTCTAAGCAGATTTTCTTCTCCAGAATACTGCTACTTGGGTTTAAAGGGGACAGAGAATAGAGCAAGGTAGATGATAAGGGGATACCTTCTGAGATAAGACAGTGTTGTAGGACTTGGAGTACCATGCCTTAA
>NW_008662266.1:63076-71796 GCF_000695815.1 Acanthisitta chloris
TGGGCAAATAATTTAACTCCCTATGCACCAAAGTCTTTAAATAAATGCTTATATTTAAACAGAGCTAGTCTCCATTTCCACCTCAATATCTTATGGACATGGGTGAAATATAGAGTTAAAACCAGAGTGCCTTGATCTCCCAGAGCTCACTGCTACTCCTGTAAAAGAGCAGTAGTACTAGTAATTCTCTCTGCCCTCTCCCTTGCCTGTACAGCTGAGAGAATGGAAAAAGTCCCAGTGCTGACAAGTCCCTGGGGATTACACAACAAATGTACAAGTACTGTCATACTCACAAAATTATTAGTAATAAAACAAGCACTTTGAAAAGACTTACTTTCTCTTTTTACCCATAAAGCATACCATACATGTGGTAAAGGTATGTTACTGTCAATGGGCTAGTTCTTCAGTATTATTCTACAGCACGACTTTGCAGACCAATTTTTTCTCTTCTTCCCCCATGAGCATACATACATCATTTTAAAAGCAATTTACAATATGTCAAACTGCTTAAGGAGACTCTTAAAAATCTAATGTATGAAGTTAACCATTGGCATGATTTATTATTGAAGTTCCACTGTTATAACTTGACAATTAAGAAATATTGATAAATGTAAACACATTATTGATGTCAATTAAAAAGCACAAGATTGATTAACCTCCCAGAGGTATACTGGCACAGGCAGTTAGAGAGTAATAACTCCCAATAAGTATTCACTACTGACAAATGTGCATAGAAATTAGACTTCTGTGAGACAATAAGTACTTTCAATGAAAATTAAGATAATTTGAACACAGAACCAAAGCACTGGGTCAAAACAAAGTCAACAGAATTACAATTAAGATCTGTATTAATGTGAAAGGTTAAGTGATTAGGCCATATCATGCTCTCATTAACCACACACTTGGACAAAAATATGGTTAAAAACTACCAAAGCACCTACTCAGCAAGTGAATTATGCTCACAGGAGAAAAACTATGAATGTATTATTTAGCCACTGCACTGCAATGTTCATAACTACCCTGGTGAGGGACAGGACCTTATTTATACAGCATAAACAGCAGATCTTTGTTTCAAACTACTCATTTATGTACTTTCTATGGGTGATCAAATTATAAAGGTGAGCTCAAACCTCTGCTTAGTGATGGTTCACTTCCTGCAAAGCAAACAGCCTAGGAAGGACATTCAAGCAGCCTATACCTCCAAGAGATGAAGCATACATACCCAGAGAGAACAATAACAGGAAGCAGTTAAATTGTGATTTAAATGTGACTGGAAGAGTTTGGATTCCTTTTTTTCTCCTTCTTTTTACTTGCTTTCAGAATTAATGTACTGGCATAATGCCTGTCACCAAGGTGAAGGGCACTGCAGCTATAGTTTTTAATGGCCAAAAAAAACCCAGGCTCACCTCAGAAAGCACAGAGCTAAAGACAGCAGCAATGCACCAAGTACCAAGGAGACTGCGTAAACACTAATTAAACTTCTCTCTACATTCCTGTCTAGAAAACAGCTTTCCCTGCTTAAACTTCCAAGGGCTGGATCAGACATGCTGATATTGGAGTCTAGCAACTTTCTTCCCTAAGCTTGGCCTTCATCACAACTTCATGGATCAAACACATTTCCCTCAAATACAAGCAGCTTACTACAGAGACACTAGACAGAATCTGAATTACTGCAAAAAAGATACAACTGAAACATTGCACATCAATGATAAATCTTCTTTGTTTGAAAGAGCTTTTATGTGAAGGCCACACATATGTTTATTGTCAAAATAAAACTAGATCACTGTGAATTTACCTGGCTGCAAATTCAGTGAAATGGCATTAATGACAGAGACCATGTTTGGTGCTATGATAAACCACAATGAGGTCTTCTGGGGTCAGTGAACCCCAGAAGATTACAATACATAAGATTCCAATATGCAGACACACCAGACACAGAGGACCTCGAAGCAGGCTTTTTTTTTTTTAAGTAACAAGGATTTTTTAAGATTTTTATTAAATGGCAGTTAACATTGGTGGAGTTTATAAACAGCTTTCATTTTGACAAGCAATTTTAAGATAAGAAAAAGGTGTTACGTTTGCAACTGGAATAATGGAGGAGTTCTAGTGACTGAACCAACAGAAGAAGCATGCAAACAATAAGATGGGGAAATAGAAAACACTGATGAAACCAGAATCTTGGAGCAAATAGGACAAACAGAGCTCTTTGCAGGCTGTCCTTATGCTGAGAATGAAGAAGAGAATAAATTCTTTAGATTTGACAAACTATCTGTAGAAGAAACAAAAAAACCCATCTGATTAAGAGTGTCAGGATAAGATTTTACAGCACATTTTCAGTGTGCTGAGGGGAGAAGCAGGGCCATCTAAAAGGCCAGGAAAGAATGCAAGTAGCTTAAGGAGGAGATAAAATGTCCCCTCTTCCCTTCGTCAGCTGTAAAGGGAAAAACTGTAACTATAATATGCTGAGAGACTGATGACTGGGCATAGGGGGGAGAAAATGTCATTAAAAAACAACACTACACCACAGCTACAGGACTAGGTGACTTCTTGGATAGTGAGGGCATCAACATCAACATCGTCATCCTGAATTTCAGACTGCAGTTCAAGGGCAGCCTAACACAGTCCTGGGGACCAGAGGCACCAGACAAATGTGCCAAAGCTCCTCCTGGAGGGAAGTGTGTCTGCTCAGTTGTGGTGCCATTGAATCTGATCCTGTCTCCTTTCAATAAGTAGTACAAAACCAGGAAGGATGGTTTCCTCAGCAAGGAAAAAGAAATGAAAAAACAACAGATTAAAAAGCGTCCACAAATGGTGGGAGATCAAGAGATCAGTGTTGTAATAATAGCACTGTTGTCTTGTACTTTTTTCGGAAGTCCTCACAACAGCAATCCCTTTAATTTCCTCAAGGTCTAGCTGCGCTTAAAGCTGGTTTACTCCTGGAGAGGGATGCTCATGAGAGATCAGTGATCTGACACGAACACAAGTCACAATACATATGTAAGGCTTTTGCAAGCTTATGTGTTTCGTAAGTAACACACAAAATTGCCATACTTCTTTTCTTATTCAGTAAAGAAGAGATCCTCTACAAATGTTCTGCTCTGCAGCAGACATCACACAGTAGGAAAGACAAAAAGTTGCTCAAATGCTTCAATACTAGAAACACAAACTTCAAAACCTCCCTCAATGGGCACCACTACAAACCAGACTGACAGGCATCCAAGCAAGATCACACAGTCAGATTAGAAACACAGCAGAACTAATTTGAGCTGTGACCAAAACTGTACTTATTTCTACTTTCCCTCACTTGACAATATATTTTATTTGTACTAAGACACACATGCACTTGCTGTTGCTTTACTTGGAAGAGACCCCCTTGAAGATCTGCTGCAGTAGCCACCCCTAAGAACTGTATTCATTTACATACTGAGCTGCAGCCAAACTGGTGGAGACACCAGACACAGGAAAGTAGAAAGCACAAAGGGACAAGTGGCAGATGAATACATCTGCCTGAAAATATGAGCTTTCCTTGCTTCTGGAGCTTTCAGCACAAACAGTTAGTGTTGCTGTTTCAAGGAGCTACTGACTAGCCAGGCTGATAAAACTTACTTTTTCCCCATGTGGAAGTTTACAGCTAGCACTTGATTGACCAGATGTGACATACTGTCATGCCAAATTGCTCACTAGAAAGTAAGTCCTTCTCCTGTCCTTCAGACAGCCCTGCTCTGTGCATAACATCAGATGCTTGGAGCTCTGGATGCCTTATATAACTACTGTTACTATTTATGATAAGGCCCCAACCTCATTGGATTAGCCATTAAATACATGCAACAAAAATAATGACCGTTCTTTATGACAGATAATTAGAGTATTTTAAAAGCAGCTGCAAACACTCAACAGTATTTTCTTTTAGGAAAGGTTACTGCATACATCAAAGGCTGTGTTATACTTTAAGCTCTTAGATCAGAAAGACGAAGTCTCATTCTACCTTTGAACTGCCTCTGCTGGTAGCCTAAAGGTTACTTTCAATGCAAGGTCTACTTTGGTATTTAATATTGCAGACAGAACCTGCCACGCAGTTTAGTCAGCAGTGTGCATGGCAGCAAATCACTTGTGAAAACACAATCTTGTTCTCCATCAGGAGAGTTAAATGAAAGCCTAAGGATTAACACTGCTCTGGAGACTCACACAGGTGTAACCTGGAGAGCAATGTCACCTGACGACAAGTAAGACGTCTGTTACACTTCCTGCGCCCTCAGATGCCAAAAATTAAGCTGATATGACAGCTCTGGGCTTTTGGCATCTGTTACAAAATTACACATCTCCAAAGCTGCCCTGAATGCCAAGATAAAATGGTATTTGAAAAGGGTGGCCAAAGCAGACCTCACTGCTAGCAAGTCCTGTGAAGAAACAAGTTCTGATTGACTTGGGTTTCTGTTTGGATTTTTGCTAGCAAGTCCTGTGGAGAAACAAGTTGTGATTGACTTGGGTTTCTGTTTGGATTTACCAAAACTTTTTCAGAGCCATTCCTATTACACCTTTTTTCTTTGTTCCTCCTCCCTTTCAACTCCCAAAACCTTATGGGCATTTACTAAATAAAGTGCTTTAACCTCCTACTGGAATACAAAACCAGTATAGCTCTGAATTTAATGCCTCCCAATCTCACTTTCAAGCTTTCCCTTGTTTAGCAAAAGACAGGTATTATCCATCCTATGTTATACATTCCTCCCCCTGCATCTGTGTCTCTTTCCAAGTAGAGAGCACTGAAACTTTATATATGCTAAGGATTTCTGTTGCTTTCTTAATCATATTCCTGGTTGGTTACTGTTATGAAGAAGTATTCAAATTGCATGTAAAGTAAGTGCAAGTTAAACATAATGAATAGGATTTAAATGACCTTAGAGAATGAAAAGTTCTAAAAGTAGCACCTCAAAAAGCCTAGAAATTAAAAAAACCAACCCAACAAACACAAAAAATACCCCAATGGCTTCTAAACCCTAAGCTGACAAATTTGGTTTATGACTTTGCCACAAGCTTCCAGCATAATTTTGGTAAATGCATGCAAGGAACCAATCAAGTGAGAACTCATGATCTGCTAAAACAATTAAAAAAACTGACTACCTGGACTGCAAGAAGCTAGGAGCAAGAGAAATGAAAGGGGCTAATGCCAACCATTTGCTAAATTCTAGATGCCATTTCAAGGACCTTGAAGTGTATAGATAGTGCACTGATACTATGCAGTGACTTGATAGAACTGTTTTAATAGGATCTTTGTCCATTGTTTGATTATGTCACTCAACCCCTGCTCTTCTACTGTGAATGAGATGTTTGAAAACTTTACTGTGTCTTCACTTGCTTTAACTAGCTAAATGGCTCATGAGGTAAGAAAGTTCTCTGTGCATAATTTTTGCTCTATCCTTGTTGAAACACGAGGTCTAACTGCAATAAATCAAAATATATGACACAAGTAAAAAACACAGCAAACTTCCAAGGATATTCCTCTTAGATAAGAACTGCAAGTCTAGAATTTTTTTAGAAAAATAGGTATTTTTGTAGAAAAATGGGGATTTGCTATTGTGAATCTAAAAACAAAAAAGGATAAAATTCAAGGAGCTTCTCAAGAAAAGCAGTAAATTCATCTGTGATTTTAAAACTTCCTTGCAGTGACAAGCTTGATAACAGGAAACCATATTAGAGATACAACATAATTGACTGCCAGCAGGAAAACATGACTTGCCAATCATTCCTGAACAGTAGTGTGGGTGCTGCCCATTGTGCTCACAGAGCTTTTCCAGCTATTCTTTCCTCTTGGCTTCACAACTGCTGCCAATGTAATGAAACACGTTATACAGTATTTTGCAACTTTCTTGCATATTCATAAAAATTCGACAGAAATATGACATGCAGCCTGAAACTAAAACTTCTTAGGAGTTTTCATAACCAACCTTCTGCTAAGGGCATCCAGCCTACAGTGCTCTCCAGTATAAACAGAGTTATGTTCAGATATACAGAATATTTCTTAAAGTTTGGTAAGTTCCTTGAGACAGACAATTCCAATGTCACTCACGACTGTGTAAACTGGTGCCAGTCCCTCAAATACTCAACAAAATGTTTTCAGTCTAGAAATATATACACTTTGGTGTTCACTAATTTACCTGCTATTGCTGTAAAATTGATCACAGGATTACTGTAAGTGAACTATGGAAAACAGTGGGAGCACTTGCTGCTCAAAGGATGAGTAATCAATCCAAAGCAGGTGTAGTAAACTAAGGTACTTCTACCTCTTGGGATTTTAGAGCAACTATAATTGAAATTGCTTGTCTTGCTAATATTTATTAAACATGCTTTAATATTTATGCTATTTTGATTAACTAAAATAAGTTTCATTATGATGTGGCTACATTATCACCAGTTCATAATAATATGAGTGCTGTATTAGTGCATTCATTCAGTATAATTTCCACTTTCATTCAACTGTTACTCCTATTTATGATACTGCCAAGATGAGATACTGCTAGTGAACACCTCAAGAAGGCTCACTACTTGGCTACACACAGCTGCATTAGCAACTTGGCTTGCTAAATAAAAAAAGATCCAGAAGAACTGCTCTTATTTTACATAAATTTCAAAACAAGATCATACTAATAATTTTGATTATGGAGAAACCTAAGAGTATGAGACCAAACTCTCACACTGAGTATGACATGGTCTTTTAATCAAGGCATAGTCATGAAGCATATTATTAAAATAAATGGAGCTAAAGTTACTACAAGCAACGAATAGTTCAAGGATTAGAATGTACTTTACAATGTGTTGCAAATATGAAAAATGCTGCAAGTACTCAATATTCATCATTATCAGTGGAACCTTTCTAATAAGAGTTCCCATGCTTCAAAAACCACATTTCTTCATTCTCCTACACATCTGAGGGGAACAGTAAGAGAATCATAGAATCATCGAATAAACCGGGCCGGAAGAGACCTCAAGGATCATCGAGTCCAACCCTACTGTTGCTACTAGACCATGGCACTAAGTGCCACATCTAGTCTCATCCTGAAAACCTCCAGGGATGGTGAATCCAACACCTCCTTGGTGAGAGGTCAAGCCTGAGGAAGAGCAACTCAAACTCAATTGAAAAGTTCGTCCGTTCCCTTAAAAGACACAAGTGACCAGCTACCTGTAAAGGAAGAAGATCCACACATCCTGACTAATTGTTCACACTGCATCTCCCCACACAAAGTCTGTGCAAACCATGATTCTCATCAGCTTGGATTATTTAAAGAGACAAACAAAAGCTGTGAAATATCAAAACTATTTCACTGAAGAGTACTGTAGTTGCGTGACGTCAAAACCAGTAAAATTGATAATAAAGCCTTCAGAGCTGCCAGGTAAACCAAAATAATCCTTCTTAGCTGGACAACAAGATGATTGGTAGCTTCTAGCTACACTATAAAACTGAGGAGAAAGTATTATGGAGGAATATGTAAGAATGAGATCTCCTATAAATTAAAACACAGATTTAAATCAGAACACACAGGTCTAAAATGTCTTTTGAATTTCACTTTTATATTTTCAGTTCGAAACCTGAGGGACAGCATGCCACAAGAAAAATAATGAATACTCGAAAACACTCAGTATTAGCCTATCTTTGAAGTGGCTTCTGTAAATCTTAAATCTCACCAGCAGCAGTACCTTTCAGTACAAATTCTCCTACCACTAGCATACACCAATAGTAATGGAAAGTCAAAATCAAGTAATAGTAGCATAGCTGGGGAATGGCTGTTATGCTAATCCTCAAAGGACCTCATGACTTTGCCTCAAAACTTTCTATTTCAAACTTACTTGTGACAATGCATTTCTCACAATGCCCTTCCTCACCGGAAAGACACCACTATTTCTGTTGTTTACACAGTAAACACACAGAAAAAATCTTTACAGTGTTGAAAAAGAAACAAAGTTGTTCCTTCCTTTAGCCATGTTATTTTTAAATTGAAACCAATAATAAGCAGAGGAGGACTAAGGCCAAGATTAATGTTCCTCCATGCTTTTCAGCTTTATAAAGCTACTTTTATAACACTCAAGCAAATTGTACAATGACTGACATGAACAAAATGACAGTAATCTGTCACTATTTCACATTTCCCACTAGGCTGATTCAAATAGTTATTTATGAACCTTACACTTCAATGGTCACTTTGATGACTAAACCATAAATTAGGATGTAAAGTGCATATAAATTTGATTTTAGAGGTACAACAAATTGTCAGCAAAGAGGGATATTATTTAATTTCTACCGACATAGTGTGAAAAAGTCAGCAATACCAAGATGAACTACGTGATAATAACGCCCAAACTTAGCAGAAACCTGTACACCAGATCTCATGTTTGCTTCAGTGCTTCTGAATTTAAAAATAAAAGCTCTTTATATTATGCTTGGTTAGTTTTAAATACAAAGTCTTAATAATGTCAGATGACTTCCTTAGCTCTTTGATTAAAGAGGGAGGAAGAATGAATTCTTTTCCACAGAGCATGATGAAATTTAACAGCAAGTAAATATTAATATGAATCTAGATGCTAAGGTTCTTAGAGGCCTGATGAAAAGCTTACTTTTAAGACAATGTTACTATTTTTACAATATTTACTCTCGTTTTACAGCTGAAAGTGAGATAACAATGGAACATAGCAGATGTTCTGCAAAGAACAACAGTTCTTAAATTGTAGGG
>NW_008662266.1:71830-97833 GCF_000695815.1 Acanthisitta chloris
CTTATAGGGATTTGTATTAAAAATTATCTTGATAAAATAATTTTCTTTTATCAGATTATTTTTTGTTAAAGAGTTCCATTGCCTATTATGTTACTCTGTGTTACTATTACTTCTGCAAATATGTAAGATAAAACCTTGCAAAACTGAACACAATCTGATTATACTTTGTCTGGAAACTTTCTAGAAGTGTGACATTTAAGAGACACTTCAACATAAATTTTGCTGTTTTAGCATGATTAAAAATGGGAAGCTGTTTCAGTGTCTTTAATATTCCTTACTTTTCAAGTATATTTTCCCTGAAATTCTTACATGGAATGATAACAAAATGTGATCCAACTTAAAACTACTTTAGTTTTAGCAGTTTGGTTTTGCATGTTGGAGAAACCCCTGAAATAGCTGAGATTTGGAACAAGCAAACAATCAAAACCCTACAGGTTTAACAACTGAGGCCATTCTGAATTATTCTGGTATGTCTCAGCGACAAAGATACCCTCCAAGTAACAAATGCATAACAGAAAGATAGGTACTTAATGTTGTTTGCTTGACACTAGCCTGATTTTAATATATTAAAGATACCTGTATTAAACACTAGTTTTCTGAGTTTGCAAAACTAAAACACACATGGAGAGATTTTTGTATTCTGAAAATTCAAGAGTTTCTATTCAATGAACTAGAACGTTTTTGTTTTTGAACATCTTCCTGGCCAAAAAATTCACACCTACATTTAAAATATTTTAAAGCAAGATTTATGTATTACATAGTAGCACAAAACGTGGCTCTCGATGATTTTTTCAATCTCAAGTCAAGAAATATTTCTTATAAAAAATAGCAAAATGAAAAAAAAAGGCAGATTAAAATGGTTCTGCTGGTCTGATGCAAAAAATGGAATCCATGCCAAGGGACAACAGCAAATCCTGTCTAATCTTTTATTGCTGTCATCTTCTTGAATGAAGAAAGAAATGCACAACATTTTCACCAGGACAAAATATAGGTCAGTATATGAAACACTTACTGTTCATGTACGACTGGTTAGAGATACTTGTGTATGTACAGGCACATATATATGTTTATGATCAAAATGTTCCCAGCAACCAATCAACACAAAATGTCCTTAAGCCCTACTACTCCTTTACACGGGACAGTGAGTGGGCATGCTAGACAGAGATTAACCAAGTCTCCCTGCTCTTCCTACTCTTTCCAAGTCAGCTGAAAGACCTTTCTGACGCTGAGGGATAATCTTTAGGCTAAAAGAAAACTCAATGAAAGGTGCAAGCAAAGACCCACATCCTAGAAGGAAAAGACTTCTCCCTGTCAGGAGTCCGTTTTAGAGAAATGTTATCTTTCTGGGGGGTCTACAGCAACAAGGTATTCTGGGTGTTCACAGGAGAGGAGTTTTAGTTTAAAATCTGTCCCAGACTTATTAGGACTCAGATGACTAGTACCATGTTTTGTTGAAAGAAAAGCAGAGAAGGTTCTAATTTTAGCAAGACTGTATTTTAGCAAGACTTACCCAGCATCTGATTTAGAAAGGCCTTTTATTATTTATCATAGAACCAGTGAAAGCCAAATTCTACCCATATCAGAGTACCCCAAAGATTAAGGTACTGCAAATCAGTGTCCACATTTCAGCATCTCAGATACATATCTATAAAGAGGAAACAATATTTCCCCACCTACTTCAAGGGCTTTAATACCTTGCAATTAAACTCTTTTCAGAAGAAGGAAGTACTTACTAGTATTAAAGAGTTGTGCCAAGTAGGTCCTCGTTAAGCTATTTTATAACAAAAATAAATCTAGTACACTTCAGTGATCCATTTCATGACAAAACAGCTATTGTCGTAGTGTCACTAATGTTTTCCTAATTTATCAAAGATATAACGTTTACATTCTTACTTACAACTATCACAGAGCATTTTCTGACGTGCTGATAGATACTCATCTTCACCACAATCGACAAGAGTTTTTCATGCAGCATTTTGCTGTGGGAGATCCCACATCCACAAGTTGTTATATCTTTGATGCAGATTTCTGTAAGCAGCAGAATGTGACCCTGTGCATTCTTATCTTTTGCCACACCCTGTGATGGACACACTTCTCCCATTTGAACTGAACCTGGGTCCAAGCAAGATGCCCAGCAAGGAACCTAGCTGAGAACTCAGCACTAAATCCCCCCAAAAAAGCTGGCTTGGCTTGAGACTGGTTGTGTTAACTGCACTAACACAGCAGAAAATCTGACTTCAAATCAACCACTTTATGCTATAAATATCTGCAGCCTCCAGGTCCCTCCATAGCAGCTGGCTGTGTGGTGTATCCTTAAGCAGGGATAGCTCTCAAGGTTACCTCTGGAGGCTGAGAGATCCTTTACCTGACACCAGACATCTGTGTAACTGACATTTTTTGCTTGCATGTAACATTTAACATATCTATAGGAAGCTTAAGCAGTAATATTTGCATCCCATACTAACTTTAAGTGTAGTACGTAGTAGAGTACTGACCGCCAATGTCAGCAGACTAACTGCTAGGTGAGATCTGTACAAGGGATGCCTGACTGCTCCTGTGACAACCCCTCCTTCATTTTGTTCTCCAGCCTCTAGTACTTCCCTGGAGAAAATTGGGTATCAAGGGTCTCCAAGATAAAACCTCAAAAAGAAGAGTATAAAACGCTAATTATCACCTACAGATATGAGAAAAAACATCCCATCATTTAAATATAATTGCATTGAAACAATCCAATATGAATTGCTTCATTAAGGAACACATCAAATACAAAAAAAGCAGTGTTTAGGTTAAAAAAAAAGATAAGAAAACCATGGTAGCACAAAACAACACCTGTTCCTGGGAGAAGAAATTCCAAAGAAATAATCTAACTTGCACCGAAGTATTCATACTTAATTGTCAAATCAAAGGACCCACACTCCTACTGAAATAAGAATCCATCTAACTGACTTGCTGGTTGTTCAAAGGTGCAAGTTAAAACAGACCATGGAGGAACAGGTGCACATATTCATTCAGTGTTTAATAAAAGTACTACTGAGCTCTGACTGGCGTCAGCAAGCGCAGATTTTGCAAGGAAGAACAGCTTAAGCACTGCAAGTGTCCTTAGAGAGTTTAGGTGTAGAAATTTGCTTTCTTCCCATTTCCAGTGGTCACTGTAGATAGACAGTGGGTGTGCATGAGAACTACTTCATGTCTAAATAAGATGGCACTCAACGGAAGGAATAGAGATGATATAAATGCTATTCAGACAAGAGCAGAGAAGAATATTGCCAGTGACTCAAATTTTCTGAAGAAAAATCTATCATTTGCTTGGACACATTTAGCCAGCATTTACTTAATTCACTTTAGGATTTTCTTGTTCTGTTACTATTCTAACACTGTATCTGCAGATGGTAAAAAACAAACACAGAATAGAGCAAGACAATTAGGAGTGAGTGTCACAGTCACCCTGCTAAACCTATGATGGAAGGAGGAAGCATGAGGAAAGGAATATAATACACATGAGCTCGAGGAAACAGATTCAAAGGAAAATTAGGGCAGAATGGAGCAGCAGAGTGAAGAGCAAATAGCAGAAAAGGTAACAAGAGCATATAAACTTTTGACAAGGCCTGTTCCAGTTAATGCAACAAACACCTCAAAACCCCTATTGCAACCAGCATACACAGTTTTTCACCCTTCCAAACTCAGACATATAAAACATGATGTTTATCTAGAGATGTTTTCAGCAAGGATCTGATTTTCCATCTCTAGTGACATAAGACAGGTAACTGAGGAGTGTACAACTCTGAGATAAAGTGAGAGAAATAAACATACCTGCCGATGAATAACTTCTAGGTTTGCTTTGGCTTTATTCACTAGTTCTTCTATTTTTTCAGGATCCTTTATATTCTTGTTTTCTCTGAAGGCATCTCTTATCCTTCTGATGGCATATGTTCTAAACACAAACAATAAAACAAAAAGACGTATTCATAGATGTGCCACAATTTATGACATTTTGACGTTCTTTAAAACATAATGATATAAAAAAAATGCATACACGTATTTTGCCCAGTTTTATACATATGTCTTTTTATTCGGGGTCTTGTCTTGCCTGAGTTGAAACAGTGGCCAGATTCTTTAATTTTTTAAAAAAGGAGTGTTTTTACTGGAAGTTATTGTAAGAAAAATTCATATTTCACATATCAGCCCAGTCCTTACTGCTTGCTATTGCTGTAACCATTCTGTCGGATGCCTGACGTGGGTGCTCCAAAGCTCAAGAACATAACAAAAAGCCTAAGAACCAGAAAATCATTCCCCAAATTATTTTGTGCATGGTGTGACTATTCTCAGCCTGCATATTCTAAAGGTGTTTGAGCTAGCCACTAAATACATTACACATTTCTACTAGATCTGATGTTGTAATCTAGCAGTGAACAAAGGTGTCTACCTCGATGGACTAACCATAACAAAATGGGCTCCTTCCCTGTCATCCTTTTCCTCTCCTGACAAGGTACATTTCGCTCTTCAGTCCAACACCTCCTCATCCATTTCCCCACTAAGAAGCAGTAACAGGACAAGATCTCTGCAAGCAGGAAGATGTTAAGATCACTGCTTTAAGAGAGGAAGGTCCAAAGCAGCAGCTATCTCTGAATTTTCCCTTTCTTTCAACCCAATAAAGATATTTTTACACAGACTGTAATGTACTGCTCAAAAACAACACAAAAAGGCCTATTTTCATATTACAATAAAATTTTCAGACAGAGCAGTAGATACTTTCATCACATGGGTCCATGGGAGGGGCAGGAGAAATGGCAGTAACCTCATCCTGCTCAGCTACCTTGACAGTGTCCCACTTCTGTACCACCACATCACATCAGTATCATTTTTACTACAGAAAGTAAAACCCTACGTGTGGCATTGGAAGGACACAAAAGGTTGCTGCAAACATCACAAACAGTGTAATATTTCAACAACCCTTTACAGTCTTGTATGAAAGTAGAAGACAAGAGACAAAATTGACTAAAATGCTATCATAAAAAATCCAAAGACAATGTTGAAAAATAAAAATATTGAGGGAGGAGACTGAGGAGGGGAGAGGAAGATGAGGGAAGATGAATAGCCAGCAGCACTCCATGCCATTAGATGGTGCTCTCCAGCTCCTAATGCAGCCTTCACCAGCCAAGTGGCATATTTTCTCTTTGAGCTCATAAATAATACATTTCAATCACAGGAATCAGGATGGATATGGAGTGCCACTCTGCTGCCGCACACCGGCAGATGGTGTGTGCTTTTAATTAGGGCCTGTTCACCTATAATGTGACACTGGGGTGTGTGAGTGAGTGAGTGAGTGTGTGTTTGTATGTGTGAAGTTAATAGAATGTATTAAATATGGAAGCTCATTCTCATCTGCAGCTGCTGTCCTAGCAAGATTTGAAGGGGAAGCTGATTATTTCTTCTAGAAGAGAAACAACCCCAAATCATTAAAGATGCAGTGTAATTCTGTTGCTTGATAATGGATAGATTTCCAATCACCTCATATATATTGTAAGGTTAAGCCGTGCTAAAACATATAATTTCTGCAAGAAAGAACAGGTTTCCAAGAGATACAAAGACTAATATATACATATTTAGCTTAAAAGAAAAACCACCACCAACAAAACAGCAAATATCCATTAGCAGGTACAAGTGTTTCAAAATGCAATACAAATGAGTAAATGCTATCTACATAAAAAAAGATAGATGGGCCAAATCCAAATTCTTGTTCAGCATAACACCTACAGACTGGTGGTTTTTGTTTTGTTTTTTTTTGTACATATGGTGCATTAATTGTTCCATTTTCTCTCTCTTCCTCTCATTACACCGAACAGTTGTTGAGAACAAAAAGATATGTACTTAGACAATTTTTAACTATAATCGGAAAGCTGAACTGCTTTTACCTTTGACAATTTCTTTAAACCTTTGTGAATGTTAACACCCAAAGGAAGTTATTTTACATAGGCTTTAACACAATCTTAATTCTACAGTTAAATCAATCTATCTCCAGTATTCTCTAAACACACTTTAAGGACTAGCTCTGGATCCTGGCACTACTGTACCAAGGCTACATTGAGACTCAATGTCATTTAAAATAAGTGTGAGCTCAACTCAAAGTTCAAACCCAATATTATAATTACTGTACAAAATCTTTTCTTCTCCATTGAGAGGTGCCAGGGGAACATTTTACAAACACTCAAATTCTTTAAAATTATGTTAAAAGTGTTAAATTATATACAAACTGGCAGGTTTGGGGTTCTTAGCTCTTTTGTTGTTGTTGGGTATTTTTCATTTGTGTATGTGTGTGTTTTTTTTATTTATTTTAAACAACAGCTTTTTATAGGCAACAATAGTGAGCAGTGTCAATTCCAAACCTCAACACTCTGCACTTCAAGAGTTTCTGAGCTATGTACTACAAGCTAGAACTACCATAAGAGATATGATATTGCTTCAAGTCCATGAACAACTGAGCTCTTCTGAAAGTACAGTAGCATGTGTAAGCAACATATAGTAAAGACATATCCCATGACAAGAACTTGTTCACTCAGACATATATCTGTGTTTTTTAAAAGAACACGGCTCTAAAAATATTGTGGCTGAACACACTGGTCAGCTGATCAGCTACTCTAATAGAGTGTATTTTCCGTTCAATAACCGTAAATACTAAAACTAATCATGTACCGTTTGAAGGCACAGCTCAAAATGCCAGTGGCAGTGAATACATGGTTATCTTCATAAAATCTTCCAACATTGACCTAAAAGAAGCACCATCTGAAGACAGTGACAAAGAAAAGCAGACTGGCAACTGAACTGGTGCCTGTAAGCTTATGGATGATTATTTACCTGGGGGGGCAGAGAGGAACAGAGGGCATGCAGCACTGCAACAAGGTTAAGTCAATGTGAGTGAAGAGGAGCTGCTGTAATTTTGCCACCCTTCCTGGTAGGCACAAACCCTCCTTCTGCCCCCTTTAGCCCACCACAGTCAGCCTGGTATTTGGCCTTGAGGTGAGCCAGTCCAACTTGGTAACCAGACAGAAGGCCAACCTACCAAAAGAGTTAACTTCATTTTTTTATTTATTTTGGTTTTTGTTTCCAGATTAGCAAGCTTCATTGGCTCTGCATGGGACTGGACAAGCATAAGCACTGAGAAGAAGAGAATACAGCAGGACTGATTTTGATGGATACAGTTTGCAGTTGATCCCACTCAGAAAGGCTGAGCAAGTCACATAAATAAAGGGGACTCTTCAGCAAGAAAGTGCCAGGCAAGCTCTCCAGAAGAGCAGAACGGGAAAGCAATTTGGATACAGTACACTCAAAGAACTTCTACAGACCTCTCAGAAAGGTCTAATTCCTAATGTAGTAGTATTCATTAAGAAATGTAATTTAAATAAAAACTCAAACTGCTTTTCCCAATCCACTATTTTTCTCATCATTCTTGGAAAACAGATATTGAAAAATGGCTGAAAGATGCAATAAGGCATTTTGCTTCTGTCATCCAAATGCACTGAAATTGTAATAGAGATCACCTTTGATTTTATCTACAGCAAAGACTTTCCAGCAAGCTAGTGACAGCAGGACCCAAGCAAAAGTGTACAGTTGAATACATTCACTCACCACTCTCTTACACATGCACACTCAAAGCACTTTTTGTGATCCTACTTACATGCATCTGTCACACAATTTATTCCCAATTAAATCAAAAGAATGTACTCAATGGGTAATAGACTCAGGGCAGTGGCTTCAGACCAAAGCCACTGCAGGTGGATGGCTGCGCAGGGTAACAGATGCACATCAGCAGAAAACAGAAAAAAGAGTGGTTGGGGGTTAATGTGAGAACAATGCCAGGGCCTGAACATTACCACAGACTCACAGGCAATGGGCACTGCCTGCTAATGTCGAGATACAGAAATGTAATAGCAAAAACCCAGAGAAAACAGTCTTTGCCCTAATACTCTACCTTCAAAGAGTTCATCTTTTTTCTTCCCTGAAGCGCAATCCAAAACCTAACACGTGTCCTCATAAAAATGAAGCCTACAAGAACCAAACTCTGAAACAATGACTATTAATGAAAAATGAAATCACAATCAAGGTACTGCAGAAAATAATATCTGCTGGGGGAATTTAGATATTTTTATTTGAAAATGTTTAATTATGCCACGCCTGACCAAAAAACCCCAGACCTCTGTGCTTTGCTAAACAAGAGTGTAAGAAAAGAAGCTGAAACATCCCAGAAACATACTTGCTTTTAAGTACACAGTACCAAGCCTTCAAAATAAACCTGGCCAAGCAATGTTTTGCTCAGCACCACTTTGCACGTACCAGCACCACAACACACTACAGCTCTTTTAGTCTTTCCAAGACGTCTTTGCAAACATGGTGACATCTTGTATTTGTGATTGTGAATAAATACAATATATGAATCGATCACATCACAGTTACAGGCAACACACTGCGAAACATAATGGCTATTACAAGTTGTTAGCGACTGAGCACACACACAAAGATAGAAGAGGAGGATTGTGGCACATATCCTGTGTAAGCAAAACAGATTACCAGGGAAGACGCCATCAGGACAGAATATTCAAGACTTTCAGAAAAGGTCTAGAGTAAAATGCTTTTTTCCTTATTAGCTTGAATCGTATTTAATAAATTAAGACAACCTCTAGGAAACCCAACTGGGGTTAATAATTTGGGCATGAAGTATATTATGCTTTTATTTAAGGACACAATGTGGAAAAGTGAGAGACTGATTTACAATACAGAACCACCATATCAAGTGAGGGATCCTTTTCATAAAAGGTCAATTTTCTTTCACTAAACTACATTTTCTTACCACTGCTGCCTTCCAATTAACATCTATTAACTTAAGGTGGCAAGAGCATGAATTTTCAGAATTTCCCACATACTAGCAAAATGTGCATCAGATTAGACTTGCCTAACTAATTTTTCAGAATTACATATCATTTAAAAGTGGGAAATTTGTATAATAAAAAAATTCTGCAGAAAAATCGTTTTAGTTTACCTTGAAGTTTTATAGGCGTTAGTGAGATGTCTCCATGTACAGAATGGCTTCAGAGGGAATGATTATTTTTATATATATATAATGTACACATATGTATTTTCATATATACATATTTACAATCTTTTTTCCTCTATACGGGTCTTGATAAAAGACAACAATAAAGGTGAAGCAAAAGCTGCATGCAGTAATCATTTAATAAAAAAAAAAAAGAGAAACACTTGGCAACAGATGCACATTTTATCAGCAAGGTGTTTCTCAAACTCCATCACTAGACACATTTTCAGCACTGCAACCTCAGTTTACAGCACAACAACACCTGCCTATTTTCTAAAAATCAAAGCAAAGCCTATTCCTGGAACCAGGATTTGCTTGGGGGAGTGGGAGTGGTGGCTGAATGCTCGGAGGGGAGGAAAGAAGAGTAAAGAAACAGAAAATTGAGACTGTTGGTTAACTCAGTATTATTTCCTTGCATTTTGTAATGAAGCAAGAGTCCCTAAACAGTCTTCACAAAAAGACTATAGAAAGAAACCAACAAGCCATTAATTTCTCTGCTAATACACAAAACATGAGTTCTAATGCAATTGCCAAGATACATGACTGGAACAGCGCTAGAGATACCATATGAGAGAGGATTAGGCCAAAAGAGCAAAGAAGAGGAATAAAAATTGAGGAACATTAGAAAACACATTTGAGAGCTGGTGACTGTGACCCAGTGCACATGACACATGCTGTATGATCAGATACAAGGATTTGTAGCTTATTTCTAAAGCAAATATTACTACTTCATGTTCCATATCTCAAAACGTCTAATAAAAACTCCAACCTGTTCCATGCAAGTCGTCCTAGATGAGAAAGAAAAACAGATTCTGATATGCATGCCTATTTCAAGTGTTCCCTTTAATTTTCTTTAATCAATTTAAAAACCAAGAATGTCTCCCCAGACTTTTAGAGACTTGTGGCTGTTTTTAGGAAAGAAGAACTCGTTCATCAGCATGTGTCTGTACCCGTTTCAAAGCAGAGAGCATGGATGACCACCTGATCAACACGATCACAGATTCACATTGGAAAACAGTTTGGGAGGTCTCTAGTAGCACGGTCAGCAATGGCATCAGATCAGACTACTCATGGCTTTGTCCAGTAAGGTTTGAAAAATGGGATGTTGACCAGACGATCTTGTTGGGAATCATGCTCAGTTGCTTGGCTGTCCTTGTGGGGGAAAAGCTTTTCCTTAGAGCCAGTCTGAAACATGTAACTTCCTGCACTTTTTATCTGCTGTCACTTTTTCTCCTGTCAGGCACCTCTGGATATTTCGAGGTACAGGCTGCTATTAGGTTGTCTCAATGTTGTTTCTTCTCCAGGCTGAACCATGCCAGCTCCCTCAGCCTTTGCTCACAGGACAAGTACTTCAGGCCCCTTGGGGGTTTCTGCTGAGCTGGCTTCAGGTTGTCCCTGCCTTTCCTGTATGGGGGGAGGGGGGAGGCAAGGCTGGATGTAGTGCTCCAAGCACTGAGTAGAGAGGGATATTCACTCCCATCAATCTGCTGGCTGAGCAACTCTTGGTACATCTTCACGATACTCTTGTCCTTCCTTGCTGCCAGGGCACACAGCTCAGTTCCCAAACACCTTCTTCTCCATGGTCCCAGAATACTATCAGTGCTATTCATAGTTAACCATGATTATTTTTGGCATTCTTTATAACATACATTTTTGTTGCTATACTTCTAAAAATAAAAACAGTTATTGGCTTAATACTAAGTGTAAAGAATCTCTGCAGAAAGGAGTGCTTTTCAGAAGGTCAGGGTTAAAAGAAAAAAATAAAGACTTCGAAATAAAAGCATTCTTTTAATCTTAATTGGAGTTGCAACTGCAATGTTATATTGCAGAAGAGGTTAAAAAAGAGGGTTAGCACTGAAGGACCCAATTCAAGTTGTTCAGTTAATGAGGCTCTGGGCAAGGATGTGCTGCAGGAACTAGAAAGAGAATTTGCTACAAATGAAGTGTCCTGATGGCCTGAAATGAGTAATAGCTATCTGCTGAGCTTTCACTGCCAAGACCTTGCCAACTGCTCACCAGGACACTGGGGTAGCAAAGCAGTCCAGTTACCAGGTGGGGAATGCCTTGAAACTACAAGTCCAAATCCTGACGAGACAGATATACACTGTTCCATTTGCAGTGCTCCTCTTTCTGAACTGCTCTTAAAATAGGCCTGCCCTACTGTGTAACTTGTGACTTGGGTACCCTGGACAGGGCTAAACATATTGTGCCTCTTGGTGATTGTAACTGTTCATTTAGAAATCCAATGGGTGCTAAGCAACCTTGCTGGATGCAAGTATTTCCCACTGGACAGTGCAAAACTATTTGCCTTTGATTAAGCAGTAGTTGCTTGGGTTATTTTAATTAAGCAGCAAGGCATAAAGCCTTGGGATATTCTAGCTTCTTGGACTGCAGTGTGGCTGGTCTGGATGACAATGAGATTTTGATAGGACATTACTGAAGCACAACATTATTTCTGAAAGATTCAGATATAGTAAATATCCAGTTACAGTACCCATATTATTCTTTTAACATGGAAATTATAAAAATGCCAATTCCTCAAAAAAGGGATTGAGTATCAGAAAAGTGTTAGTGGCAGCCAGTTTTAAAATAAACGAGATATTTTGACTTATGAAAGACTTAAAGAAACAGTTCCCTGAAGGTTATCTGAGGTGAAGCCTTGTTGGTCATTTTGACAGACTAGTAATTTCAAGCATACCAAACAGACTCCTAACAAAGTTTTACTTTGCAGAAGTGATCTTTGGATTCTAGTAATAGAAATAATTAATTTTGCCTCTTGATTTTGGCTTGAGTAAACCTCTGCTTTTTAAGACAGAAGGATTTAAGCATCATAGGTCCAAAATGAATCGATTAGGAGAAATTACATTGACATTAGATAGGATCCAGTCATCTCATGACAAAGACAACAACAAATCACAAATACAATCTATTAAACAATCCATGTGAAGTACCACCTGTTCTGTCTGCTTATATACAGCACACTAGAAGTTACAGGATTTAAAATATTGAAGTTATTCTCCAAAATTTATTCTCTCATCCATTTCTATCAGCTTTACAGCTTATCCAAAAATCTTTATTTCTTGTAACTCAGTCAGTAGTGACAAATATCTCCCACTGGACCTCCTATCACCATATGGCTCAATGACCTTCCCTCATTTATAGCAAAGCACTGTATGTTTAGTTTAGCAAATCTGCAACATCAATTTTGACAATGACGGATATTGGAAATTACAATGTAATACTTAGCAGCATAGAAAATTCTAATATATGCAAAGCTTATTAGTAAAATCTAGAGAATAAAAAAATCAATTTGGAATTCATAACAAAATCACCTTCCTACTCTGTGCATACAACAGAGTACTGAATATTATTTTCAGTCATTTGGGATTGTAAATATATGCCTTTGGACGATGCATGTAATGTTTCAGGAAGCTCAGATACAGGCTACAGGGATTATGTTACCAGAGGCTCAGAAAAAAAAAAACCCACCAGGTTATTTTGTACACTAATGCCACCTAAGGTAGAGAAACCCAAATGAACTAGGCTTTTCCTTCAGTATTCTTTCTGGTTAATTAGTTAAAGGATGTGGAAGTCTTCACAATCTTTTCAGATGATTACACTAGCACGAAAGTAAGGGGGGCTGAAAACCCCATCCTCAACCATGAGTGGAACAGTAATCCAGAAATACAATGGGTACAAACTCTGGGTGTCACTTCATCTCCACAGGAAATCAGAAGCAGCTTTTTACACAATGAAAGAGCAGGAGGACTCATGGGTGAACAGAGCCAAAGTCTGAAGTGAAAAGAATATTCTCCATGGCAAAGATGAGTGACTGGTTCATTCACAGACCATGTCAGAGAGACAAATTTGAGGTTCTGAGGCAGGCACAGCCGATCTTCATCCATATAAATAACATAGCACCTCTATGCACCAGGCACAGTGTGCCAGAACTACCCACTGTGACTCTCCACACTGCACAGCTCTGCACTCCTTGTACCTCCAACGTGCTAGCAGCACAAGCAAGCAGTGAAAAAAGCTAGACCCTTTCCAGGCTAGTTATGGAGCAACATGTCCATGGCTCTTGATGTTTGGGGCATAATGATGATCAGCTAAGACATACCTGAGACTTCGCTAGCTCCAGTAAAATAAATTCAACTTCTCAGGATCTACATATCCTACATTTTTTTCTGAAGCCCAGAAGTAACATAGGAACCAAAGTAATACTAAAACCTAAGTGAAGTAACAGCATTCTTGAAAGCTACTTCACATAAAAGAAAGAAAGAAAGAAAAAAAAAGGTTACAAACATCTTCCTACTATTTTTCCTAGTTTTTCAAAAACAGTGTAGGATGAATGATCTATCTGCCAAATATGATGCTAAGAGCATCTACCAGCTGAAAATGTTTCTTTTGGGCTGTGTACAGCCTGCACCTCTAAAACTGTGGTGCCTACACTCTTACTCTCCAAACTGTAGCTCCCAGCATATAAAATGCAATACTTTGAACTGACCAGATGATATATAATTTAATATCAGACAGAAAAATGAGATTAAATTTAAAACTTGAGCTACGCTAGTCCAGTGAACAGAATTCATTCAATAACTCTACTGACAGACCTTTTGTGCACTGAAACAGTATAATCTAACCACTCTAACAGAAATGGACATCAGAAATATTCAGGAAGGCAAAGAGAGTGATCAATTTTCCTTCTTCAAGAAGGGAAACATTGACAAATGTCTTGTAATCTAGTCAAGCCTAAGTACATTAAGTATAGATGTTAAAATTTAAAGGTGAAGATCCTTTAACGCCAGTAATTTTAAAAGAGTCTTCTAGTCAATGTCTTAACACTCTCTCTTAGAGTCTTATACTATGAAGAAAAAAAATCACTTTATTCTGTTTCTATATCTATACATATTCTCTTTAATAACACTAAGTTCAGATTGGTATATTTATATATCACAAAGGTTCTGCATTTCAAGCCAAAAACGTGTTAAAAAATACCTGGATAGCATATAATAGCTAATTAAAAGTCACAAGAAAATATTTGCTCACTTGAGTGATGGTAGCACTTTTTGTTCTCTATCTGCAAGGAAGGAAAACGAAAACATACAGCAAACACCAACTCCTTTGCCTCCCAAAAGCACACGGCTGTTGGCTGCAAGAAGTACTTCTTAGATAACCATTAGTCTAAATGTGGAATAAACATCTGGCTTAAAACTCAGTAACTCAGACAAGTACTGGCTAAGGTTACTGCATGAGATATCAGGAGAGGAAAAGAGGTATGAGGAGTGGTCTATTTATCATAACAATGCTTTCGTATAACAGTTTATGACCCAGGCAGATTACCTTCCCTTTGACATTGGACATGAACTTCCATTCCCCTGGGTAGCAGAAAAAGTTGCCAATCTAGGAACAAATTACCCACAGAAGTTGCAGAAGCACCAGGTCCCCAGCTAATGGCAGCATTAACTTGCACTGATAGAGGATTTCTCCTTCATGAGTTCCAACAATTTGGGAAACAAACCCCACAATAAAGCCTCAAAACCCATGTAGGCTACTAAGCACTGCCTGTAGTTCACAGCACAAGGACTTCTGTATAGTTAGTTATATGAATAGTATACTTTCTTGCCCATTACTGTAGCTAATAAGACTATATTCATCCTATGTAGCCATTGCTTTTGGAGGTGACTGTGAGGCTGCCACCACCAGTTTGATAAATATTCATATTCCCCTGCAAAGCCTGCAAATAATAGGTAGTAATTCGCGGTATAAATTATGAATTGAAAATAATAAATTAAAGTTAGTAAAAAATGTGCTCAATAGTTACAAAAATCAGGAAACCTATTTAAAGGTCTACATAAAAAGCATTGCTTATTATTGTTTGGTAAACAAAACATTTGAACATTTATTTTCATACTGTAAATTAGTCAGATCAGGGAAAAAACCATTATGAATAAGACATCTAATTTACTTTGGCCAGTGATAAAATTACTTAAAGCAATCAGTCAATGTTCCTCCCTTCAAAACTAGTTTACATATGAAGACTATTAATTTGAAAATCTATTTGTTAATTTATTGGAGAAAAAAAACGCTGTGATATTTCAGATGAGTCAAAGACGTTTTCTGAAATGTAGTAGCAGTTTAGTTTCAAGGCAACACAACACAGTTCTGTTTGACAACGAGAACATAATTCAAGCTATAAACTTCTAGTACTGTCTTACTCATTTCATTTGAGCAGTACTGACCTTAAAACATTTTCCTGAGAAGGTGGCAGTCTGATGTTATTTAAATAAATAAAAACACTGAATACATTTGGATGAATGAATGGATTATTGCTTCAGAAAGAATTTCATTAGTGATTCAATCCAAAACTTTATGAAATGTGATGGCTTGTACCTGGCCCCTTCCACTCTTAGTTCCCCTGTTCTTAACGGTGACTAACAATGCAAATAAAGGAATGCCCTGAAGCACACATACCCCCCCCCAGCCACATTTGGCTCTTTCATTGCTATTCTAACATAGTCTGCAGAAATTTAACATTCAGGCAATGTGTAACCATCACAAGATATACTGATTTTCTCCCAAATTAAGGCCCTGAGGAAACTTGTGCTCACGTTTCTCCTGCTTATGCAAACGTTGAACAGATGTTTACATCTGTGTGTGACTGCAACTGAGTATTGTGATGATGTGTATGTTTGTTGTGGAAACATATAATGTCAGTAAATAAATACAAACAAGCAAAAACACTGTGTATACTGCAAGCAAATACTAATTAGCAGAAATCACATGCTGTGCAAGAGAAAGATGGAGACTGCTCCATAAAGAGTGACCTCACAGGACACAATGAATTATTTTCATAGGCACTTAAAGTCACAGAACTAAGTTTAATTGTATAAGCTTCAATACCATAAAGAATCAGTGATTATTAGCAATACATTAGAATGGATTATAGTTTCAGGGAAATATTTTACTTTTTTTTTTTTATTTTAAAACACACACATTCTATGGCAGCTAAAAAAAGAATCTTAGTTTTAAACAAGCTAATGATTTAGAAACAGGTCTTTAATGGTTCTAGACTAGGATATGCCAGACAAGCAGAGTCAGAAGGGCTGCCAAGACCTGCCAATGGAGATTCTATTGTAATAAGACTAACAGACCTGTCATACTTCCTCTAGTTTCACAATGGATTCACAGCTTGTTTTGAACAGGGATTTTGAAAAAAGGATTACTCGGATGGAGCAGAAGTGAATTCCTGACCTCTTGATACCAATACATTCATATAAGCACAAACACATATTCTACTTTGTGCATAAGCTTCTTTTCTTTAGAAGATGTAATGAGATTTAACCAACTGCTATTTATTTTAAAAGTTAAAGTTATATATATATATATATCTAAGCAACACCGTTTCCCAAGACTTTGTAATAAAACATGATGCTGAAGAAAGTCTAGCCCTAAGTACTGGACTGCGTCCTGAGCATTTAGCTATTCCCAGTACAGGACCCTCAAATTTTCCTGAAGAATAATTGGAAGACTTTATTTCATACACAGCCTGTTAAGGAAGAAAGCATCTGAACTCAACTGAATTCTTTAACTATTATAATGCTAAATGTTCAGTTGTGCATTGCATACTGAGAATGTCAGAATTTTATACTGAGAACAGGTAAAAGGAATGGAATGGAATAGAAGGTAGAAAAAATGTAAGGATAAAGGCCATATTCCATAATGTCACCCAAGCCAGAATACTGTCTGGATGATTTGTGACATCTTCATTCTTGAGAAAGAACTATATCAAGAAGAATCCCCCAAAATATTCCTCTCTGAGGACATGCTCTGTACTGAGTTCTCTGCAAAATACTCAAGGAACAGCTGGCTCAAGTATTCACACACATAAGAAAACGACATAGAAAGTTTTCTTTTCATGCACACCTTTTCTGGAAAGGCCATGTATAATCTAGGACTGCACTATGTTGGTCAGCAAACCCAAAAACACACGGGAAGAGCTTTATCAAAGAGAGAGTTCAAACAGCATCCTCACTATCCATTGCTGCAGAAAGTGGTTCTAAACATTGCCTGATTGACTGCAGTTTCTTTTATTTTTACAAAATTACTTTGATTTTTTTAAAATTCAGAATGCTGATCTTCTAAGGAATACTTGAAATAACAATACCCTGTGTCAATCGTGTCTCGAATCACCTTGACATTACAAGGTCAGCATCTGTTCCTCATATACAGATGGGTACAGTGAGGAACTAAATGTTAAAGCTACATCCAAGAGGAAGGAAAGGAGGTTAGCTAGGACAGCATTTCAATACATAAAAACAATAACTACATTACATGTTTTTAATTTACCAGAAATCATATGCATATGTCTATGGGCATGAATCACTGCCAGGGGCAGTAATTTTTCTATTACTCACATTAATTTTCAAACAAATTCTACTAGTAATTAAATCTTATGTAAAGAGAAAAACATCCCTGTTCTACTGTGCTATACAATGAATCATAAACAGCCACAGTAGAGTTACTCAATTTTGGTGCCTTTGCCAAAACAACAAAGTAACTAAATTAGCAAATCCGACTTTTGAGAAAGCTCCCACTCATCTGTCTTCCAAACATAAAATTCCTATTTTCCCAGAACTCTGTACATCATGTATGGGCTCCAAACTCTCCCTCCAAGTTATTACTATTCAAAATTCACCTCCACCAAAAAACTGAAAAGGAAGTCAAGAAAATTACACCAAAATAAATGCATAGATATCATTTATTGTTTAGGAAGAGAATAATTTTACTAGGGTAAAGTGAATGTATTTAGCAAATGACAATCACTGCTGAATCTTTAAATCCAAGATAGTTCTGTCGATCATGTTCACTAGGAGTTGCTATGATGCACTGATTTTCAGCTGGGAAGTGTTACTATCAAGAAATCAAAATATTTGGAAAAACTGTTTCCATTTGGCCTAAAATTTCTTTTCAGAGGAATATGTTCTGATGGATTCTAATGGTTATGTTTTGACATTTTTGGAATAGAATGTTTTAGTTGTCTTTCAAAAATATTTTATCTATATGCAATACTGAAGTGAAATGGAAATAGTTCAATACTGTCAGACCCCAATCCAAAATCATGTTCTTATACCTCTAGATTTTCCCCAAAAGTGCATAGATTTTCATGTTTTACTACAATTCAGAGTGTCATCATCTCAGTCCTTTTCACAGTTCCCATTCTAATCAGCAGATGGAGTAACATCCAGAGCTCTTAAGATACCGTCATCTCTATTCAAGCATACATGATTCTGACAGAATTAGGCAATATACATAAAAGAGCCTAAAACGGCAAAATGGTATGTAGCCACTGAAATAATAACCAAAATTAAACTCCCCAAACAAAGAGATTTTAGTAAGGCCAACCACAAATCTCTGTGGCTGCTCTACAAAAGTGATCTGCAAATGTGTAGTGCCTGTTTGCCTGTGGTTCTGGGTCATGCAGCTGCCAGGCCAAGACAAGTGTCTGCAATAGTGCAGGATGGAAACCACTCCGCACCTCAGGCTCTGGAACACCACGGCTGCTCACAGCCCTGACCTTCTTTATACTTTTCAAGTAGATTACAGAGGGAGCCACATGCTCATCCTAAACTTAATTATCATTCAGAACACAGCCAGCAATTACAAAGAGAGAAGGAAAACTAAGTTATCTGCCGCCTTTGCGTAAACAAGGGAAAACACACTGTAAAGCTGCAATTCTGTCACCTTACTCCTACAAAGAAGTCATACAACTCTCTTGGACAGAACTGACAATTTTATTTTTTCCTGTATTTCTCATCTCAGCTACAAAGTACCACTTTGGACAGAACACAGTACTTTCTATAAAATGACATGCCGCTCTTCTCTCATTATTGTCTTGAATTTATTTTTTTTTTTTTATCACCATTTAGTCTTTTTTACCTCCTTAACACAGAGAAACATAAACAAACTTCTGGCAGATCTTGTCAATCCCAAACTTCATTAGGAGACCCAGGGAGAAAAAGCATTTTTCAGCTTGGATAACTGTCACACCTAAAATTTTAACAGGGCTGTTAAAATACCTGAGTGATAAAAGTACAAAAAGAAACAGTGACAGGATTCTATAGACCAGGGACCAAAAGCAAAGTTAGATTTTTCATTTAAAGTGACCAAATAAGGTGTGTTGGGAGGAAGAGAAAGGAACTCATTTCTGAAACAGAGTGGTTTGTAAAAAATTTTACTTGGTGTGAATTATGTTGTCAAAAAAGTTCTTAGCAGAATCTTAAAAGCTTTATGCCCTCTTGAAAAATAGGCCATTATGCAAGTACAGGTCAATTCAACCTACACTTGTGTAAAAATCCAGCTGTTCTCATCTAAGTTCTGAACTGGCACTGGTGTGTGACTATTCCCACAATCTGCTCCTTCTCCACTTCAAGGAACCATTGAGACAGGAGCCACACTGATGCAGTCAGCCTGACTTGCTGTGGCAGTAATAACTTACTCCTGGACATCCTCTTTCCTACACTTAAAGAAGTAAGAGATGGCACTTTCTGAGCAGCTTCCCTCCCCTTGCACAGACGGAATGGCCAGAAGCCTTTTCTGAAATCCAAGAGCATAAACCCCTCAGCCCATGAACAAAATGCCCTTGCAGTCTGCCATGTCAACCTACTTGATCAGTGCATAGCTGATCTCTTTGAATGAGGAAATGCTCCTCCTAAGACTTGTGCTCTAAACCCTTCGTCATCTATGTTGCCCTTCTCCAGACTTCCTCCAGCACCTCAATGTCTTCCATACAGTGAGAGACCCACAACTGAACAGAGGATTTGAGGTGTGGGCTCACCACTGCTGAGTACAGGGAGTTGATCACTGTCCCAGCCCTGCTGGCCACACTATTGCTGACACAGGCCAGGATGCCATTGGCCTTCTTGGCCACCTGTGCACACTGCTGGCTCATGTTCAGCTGCTGTTGACCAGCACCCCCAGGTACTTTTTTGCTGAACAGTTTTCCAGCCACTCTGCCCCCAGCCTGTAGTGCTGCATGGGGTTGTTGTGACCCAAGTGCAGGACACAGCACTTGGCCTTGTTGAACCTCATACCATTGGTCTCAGTTCATCAATTCAGTCTTTTCTAAATCCATCTGCAGAGCCTTCTGACCCTCCAGCAGATCAACACTACCACACAACTTGGTGTCATCTGCAAACTGACCAAGGGTGCACTCAATCCCCTTGTCCAGGACATTTATAAAGATAGTAAACTGGCCCCAATACTGAGCCCTGGGGAAAATCACTTGTCATCACCCACCAATTGGATGTAGCTCCCTTGACTACCACTCTCAGGGCCCGGATATCAAGCCAGAATTTCATCTGGCAAAGAGTACCCCTGTTCCAGGCATAAGCAGCACGTATCTCCAGAAGAATACTGTGGGAGACGGTGTCTAGGTAGACAACAGCCGCAGCTTTTTCCTCATCCGCTATGCAACTTTGTTATGGTTTAACTTCATCTGGCAACTAAGTAACACACAGCTACTGCCTTCTCTCCCACTCCCTGCCCCTAGTGGGATGGGGAGGAGAATCAGAAAAAAAGTAATATATAAGACTAATGATGATGATACCAATAAAACCAACAATAATCCCTAGTGGGGAGGAGAATCAGAAAAAAAGTAATATATAAGACTAATGATGATGATACCAATAAAACCAACAATAATTAAAAAAAAGACAAGAGAGAAATAAAAGTCAATAGAAACAAGTGATGCACAATACAATTGCTCACCACCTGCTGACTAATGCCCAGAATGTCCCCAAGCAGCTGTGGGTCCCATCCAGCCAACTCCCCCTAGATTATATACTGAGCACAATGTTCTATGGTGTGGAATATCCCATTGGACAGGTTGGAGGGCAGCTCTCCTGGCCATGCTCCTTCCCAGCTTCTTGTGCACCTTCTCACTGGTGGAGCATGCCACGCTGAGAAGTCTTGACTGGGGGTAAACACTAGTTAGCAACAATCAGACATCAGTGTGTTATGAACACTATTCTCATACTGAATCCAAAACACGGTGCCTACCAGCTGCTAGGAAGAAAATTGGCTCTATCCCAGCTGAAACCAGGACAGAGTCAACCTGTCAGAGAAGGAGATGTAGCTGGTCAGGCAGGACCTGCCTTTCACAAGGCTGGATCCCCCAGTTGTACTGCACGTGCAGCATGATTGCACTAAAGATGATTTGATCCGTGACCTTCCACAGCTGATAGGCCTGTAGTTCCCCCTTTTGATCCTTCTTGTAGGTGTGTGTCACACTAGCCAACCTCTGTTTGTCTGGGACCTCCCTGCTTAGCCAGGACTGCTGATAAGTGGATGGGAAGTGGCATAGTGAGCTGTTCTGCCAGCTTCCTTGGTACCTTTGTGTGGATCCCATCTGGCCCAATAGACCTGTCTGTGTCTAAGCGCTGTGGAGGACACTGACCATTTCTCCTTGGATTATGAGGGCTTCAATCTGTTTCCTGTTCCTGTCTTCCAGCTCAAGGGGCTGGGTATCCAGAGAACAACTGGTCTTACTATTAAGACTGAGGCAAAGAAGGCATTGAGTACCTCTGCCTTTTCCTCATCCTTTGTCACTGTATCCCTCTGCATCCAACAAAGGATGGAGATTCTCCTTAGCTCTCCTTTTGTTACTGATGTATTTATAGAAAAATTTCTTATTTTCTTTCATAGCAGTAGCCAGATTAAGTTCCAGTCAGGCTTTGGCTCTTCTAATTATTGCTCTGCATAACCTTGTGACATCCTTGTAGTCTGCCTGAATGGCCTTTCTTCTAAAGGTCAAAAACTCTGCTTTTTTTTTTTTTTTGGCTTTTTTTTCCCCCCCTGCTGGGTTCCAGTGAAAGCTCTCTGGTTCAGTCAGGCCAGTCTTCTTCCCTGCTGAATCATCTTTCAGCACATGGGGACAGCCTGGTTCTGTGCCTTGAAAATTTCCTTAAAGAATGTCCAGCCTTCCTGGACATTCAGGACTGCCTCCCAAGATGACTCTCTCAACTGGTCTCCTAAACAGGCTGGTCTGCCCTCTGGAAGTCCAAGGTGGCAGTTCTGCTGATCCCTCTCCTTATTTCTCTGAGAACAGAAAACTCGATCATTTCCTGACAGCTATGCCCAAGGGCTACTCCAACCATCATATCACATCACCAGTCCTTCTCTGTTGGCAAAAACAGGTCCAGTGAGGCACCTTCCCTAATTGGTTCCCTCACCAGCTGCATTAGGAAGTCATCTTCCACACACTCCAGGAATCTCCTAGACTGCTTCCTATGTGCTTCATTGTGTTCCCAGCAGACACCCAGTAAGCTGAAGTCTCATGGGAGACCATGAGAACAAGAGTTAGCAATTTGGAGACTGTTCTCTGGTTTTATGTTCCATGACTCCCTAAAATCAGATCAACTGTGTCAGCCAAAGCAGGAAAAGCAACTGGCACTGAAGAAACAGTGCATATTATTTTGCTTGGTTTTGTTCTTAGTTTAGCAGGGGTTTGCAAAAATCAGATTTACTAGTTTAAAGATCTTGAAGGGCATGTCTCAGATAGAACTGCATGCATTCAATTAACTTGTTTCGACAAATTTTCTTCCCTGATTCTTCTGTATTCTGGGTAGTCTTATTAATCAAATAATATTGCACATTCTAATAGAAAAATCAAATTCCATTAAAATGCAATTTACACAGACAAGGAAAAAAGTATAAATAAAAATGTAACATCCACTTGTCAACAGAGAACATAATGGATAAGTGAAATAAATTTACTATAAATCAAGAAAGACCTTATAAAAACATCAAAAAATGATTTGCAGAAAAATTCCAACAGAAAGACCTCAAGCTTCTGCCACTGCTGATAACTACAAGAAATTAAAGAATTAGAAAGGAGACGAGCTGGAAGCATATCATATGATGTTACCCAGAGCTCATTAGCCATTGTTAGTATCCTTATAGGCCAAAGAAGACTGCGAATGTGAAAATCATAGTCATGTTGGTTAGCTTGAATCTCTGGAGCTTATCCAGGCCAACATCACACTTGAAGTAGCTCAGGTCAGTCATGGTGCTGTTTGATTAAACCTGACATGAAAACCTTCAGAAATAGAGATGACAAAATCTCTCGGGGAGACCTGCTCCAGTCCTGTGTTACCCTTCTAGAGACAACCCCTTCCACCGGATTCCCATGCATTAAGACCACTGAGCTTCACAGTCACAATAATAAAACAAGAAACTTCAAAGTTCTCATTATCTTCATTTGCAATCAGATGTATTTTAACAGATTTCACAAGTTAATAAATCAATTTGCTTTCTGTACCAAAACCAGACACAACATGCCATTATTTAAACCACAAATGAAATTCTATTTAGAAATATCACTTAAATCCATTTAGCTGAGACTAATCCAACACATTATAAACCGTCAGAGGTTCTACTTTTTGTCAGCCAAGCAGAAGAAAACAGTACACTCATTAAGAACCGTCTTTTTGACTCAAAACCTACATCTTGCCTCTTCACATATTGATTTTCCTCCAGTACAAATCACTCTCCCATCCTCAGACAGTCTGCATGGGTAATAGGGCAGAAGAGCAGCTATGAAATTACTTATAGTCTACTAAATTCTCTCTCCCTGCTGTTAAAACCTGGCCTACACATCTGGGACTCGATATACTCCATGACATTTACTTCAGGACTCTGGGGATGCTCCTGTGTTATTCTGAAGGTTGCTAGTAGTGACCTCACTTACTTTAAGACATAGATGTTATTCTTCACAGTTACTGCACAAGTTCTTTTGGGTGACAGAAGAAAATCTGGCACTACCAGATGATATATAGAATATATTTAGTAGGAAAGCCATAAATATTGAAATATATTGAATTTTCCATCACAATCTACATGCACACATGCCCTGGTTTCATCTGGGATAGAGTTAATTTTCTTCCTAGTAGCTGGTACAGTGCTGTCTTTTGGATTCAGGATGAGAGTGATGTTGATAGCACACTGATGTCTTATTTCTTTGTAAACAGAGTGTACACTAAGTCAAGACGTTTTCAGCTTCTCACACCAAACCACCAGCAAGTAGGCTGGGGAGAAATACAGCCAGCATGATCCAAACTGGCCAATGGGATATTCCATACCATATGCTGTGATGGTCAGTATGTAAACTAGAGAGAAGTCTGGCCAGGGCCACTGCTCAGAAACAGGCTGGGCATCGTGGTAAGAAACTGCATTGTGCCTCATTTTTTTGTATGTTCTGATTCTTCTTATTATTATTATTATCTATTAATTTTCTGTTCTACTAAACCGTCTTCATCTCAACCCACAAATTTTTTCCCCAATTCTCTCCCCCATCCCACTAAGGAGAGGAGAGTGAGAGAAGAGCTGTGTGGTGTTCAGCTGCCTGACAGGTTGAACCAGGGCAACAAAATTAGGAGAAAAAGCACAGTAAGCAAATAAGGAGACAATAACTAGCTGATCATCCTCCAGACGTATGCTCACAAATATGCACTGTTTGCAATAATAAAGCATTCTGAAATTCTCTGAAACCATGGATCAATAATATTCATCTTTAATACTTTCTACTTTGCTACAAGTTGGTTCTTTACCAAGTCCTTAGGTTAACTCCAGTGTATCCCCATATCATGTTACAGCAGCCCCGAGGACACGGCAGGACTGCTTATCTTGGCACGGAAGAAGCTCACGGGGTGTCCATTTTACCTATGGGTGCGGCGTAAACACCGAGGCAGAAGTGTTGTTGTGGTCCCAGCAGAGCTCTAAATATAATAGCTGCTGATCATTTCTTGATAGAAACTGCTATTGCTTTTAGACCTCACAAATATACATCACAAGATTTTGTATGGTTGCTCATTTTATAGTATCTAAGGACAGGCCCATCAAAAACTGAGACCTTTTCTTTACGGAAAGGGACAACCTGCAGTGTGATATGCCAACAAAAAATCTGATACACAAGGTAAACACATATGATATCTATCCTTTAAAATTTGCTAGTATACCAGGTACATACTTCATTTTTGGGGGGCAAGGGGAGGGGGCTTGGTCTCTGGATATGGTTTATAGAGAAGAGATGATAACAACTTCCCAAGTCCCCTGTGCTCCAGCAGCAAGGGGCTGAGCAGAGGAAGGGGTCCGTGCATGGTCTGTGAGGCTGGTGCCACCAATTACTGGTACAACCACTGTGAGGTGGGGCTGGTTTGCTTCCTCCCACTGCTGCGGACTCTGCTTCTTCACTGATCAATCTCCATCACAAACCCATTGCTGAAAACATGCCATAGCCCAAACAAGAGCTTCATTCAGCTGTTCACCAACTGCACATCTCAGGGGCCTCAAGCCATCCCCATTACACACAATCCTCTCTTTGTGAGCCAGAGTAAGGGCAACCTGAGATACTCAGGACAGCGAAGAGCAGGAGGAAGCCTTGATATCTAGGAAACGTGATATAAACTGCTGTGAACAGGTGGAAATGAAGGTTTATTAGCTCCAGCTCAGTTTCAGCCCCACAGTCTTTCTTCTCAGGGCACTGCCTTGTGCATGAGGTTTGCGGAATATTTACGTCTAGAAAAGCACAGAGCTTATGCAAGTTCAAAGCCTTCTGTTTCCAATTCTTGCCAGTTTGGGGATGATTCACAGCAAAGGCAGCCGGTGTGTCTCTGCTCAGGGTCCGAGCGAGCGGCGAAGGGAACAAACTACCAGTGGGTAACGCAATGTTGCCAGTGCTGATGGGTAGCACCTCCCGTGAACACAGCAGATATCTAACGCAGGCCAGGCCTGTGCCTAACCTTTGCCAAAACCCTGTGCATGTCTTTCCCCAAAAGCCGAGGAGGGCAGGCAGGCAGTCTGCAGGGCAGGGAGAGCGAACTCTGCTCCCCCAACACAGCAACGAGCCTGGGCACAGCAC
>NW_008662267.1:0-1998 GCF_000695815.1 Acanthisitta chloris
CAGGTGGGGTTGGAGCCTTCTCCCAGGCATCAACAGGATGAGAGGAAATGACCTCAAGCTGCAGCAGGGAAGGTTCAGGTTGGATATTGGGAACATTCCCTCGTGGAAAGGCTTGTCCAGGGGGGGGGGCCCCCGTGGAGTCACCACCCCTGGAGGTGTCTGAACCCCTGTGGATGTGTCAGCTGGGGCACATTTTGGGGTGACCATGGTGGAACCATTGGTTGAGGGTTGGACTTGGGGACCTTCAAGGTCTTTCCCAACCCCAACCATTCCATGAAGCCATGAAATTACCTGCTCCAGGATGGGGAGCAGATGCCAAGAGCAGGATGGAGGTGACCCAGAGCCACATTCCTGTGTAGAAGTTGAAGTTCCAGGTGGGAGAGGGAAGTGGTCGGCACAGGGTCACATCCAAGGTCACTCCCAGACCTCCTTCCCAGCTTGTTTTGGGATGTCCTGCAGGTGCTGCAGCCCAGGAGAGCCCAGGGGAGGGACTGAGCAGTCAGAGAATACCTTGGGAATGGATTGTGGAGACATCTGGGATGAGGAGCACTGGGAGTGGGATTGGGAAAAGAATAAGGGAAGGGAAGGGGGAGAGAATAAGGATGGGAAAGGGAATAGGGAAGGGAAGGAAAGGGAATTAGGAAGGGTAAGCGAAAAGGGAAGGAAAGGGAAAGGAATAAGGAAGACAAGGGAAGGGAAGGGAAAGGGGATCCAAGGGACCTTCTTATCTGCCTCACTCAACAAAGATGTCACTGATAAAGGACAAGGAGTTCTCCTCTTCCCAGGGAATCTTCCACCTGAAGAAAGGCAGGAAAACGAAGAGAAGGATTGAGTCCTGAAGCTTCAAGGCAATGTTTCTCCTCCCAAAGTCTGAAGGTCACATCTCCTCTGCCATCTGAGTGCTCTGTGTCAGGGCTGGAGGTGCTAGTGGAGCTTTGATATTGTGGGGAGGTTCAAGACATGCTTAGATCCTGCTCAGTGCCCACAGAGGGATCCTTGTTTCAGGATTAAAACTGGATTTCACCTATTCTCAGGCAGAAAGGATCTCCACGTGGTCAGTCGGTGGTGAACATTATCAATTGGGTTAGGGATTAACTTTGAACAGCAAAAGTGAAAGTAAGGATTAAAGATTAACTCAGGGCAAAGAAGAACAGGGTTAGGTGGGTATCAGGAGGTTCTTCCTCCAGAGCTGACCACTAGAACAGATCTGTCCACTCCTTCATTACCAGAGACACTGTCCCAGTCCAATTACACTTGGGAGGGTTGTTTGGTTCACCCAATGTGAATTAAGACACAAACAAGACCAAAATACCATTAGGGAGTGAGACTTTATTACTGATCACACTTGGGGGAGAGAAGGGGTGATGGAAGAGTTAGAAACAGGAAAGGGGAAGAGTTAATATGAGCAGGATTTAGTATGCTAAAGTAGAGAAAGTCACCACTCTGGATCCAGATGACCCAAAGTTGTGTAGCAGAGGGATAGTCACCACCATAGGTCCAGCAGCATTCCGATGATCCATAATCATCTTTTCCTTTGGTGAGAGGTTCCCCCTATGCTCTGGACACTGGTCCTTTTTTCTAGGGCTCTGTCAGGGCACTGACTGGTCAGTTTCCCTGGAGCTGAGCGTTCCCAGCCTCCTGATCCCTCCAGCTGGAGGGGATGTTGACCATTATCTGGCAGATGGCTTGGCAGGCAATGGTGCCTCGTTATCTCAGCAGCCAGAGGATTTTCATAGCCAGAGGCATCCTGTGGCTCAGCAAGCTTTGGGATAATCAGCCATGCCTTTGCCCCACCAGAAGCTGCCAAGGTCAGGCGATGTCGAAACGTACATTTCTTAAAGGTTCCCTTACACCATCCTGTGGTTCAGCATCACCGTGGACAACATCGATACCTTCCGTGGTGGTGATACGAGGACAGCAAATAGAGGAGGGAAGCAGGTTTAGAAGCAAGTGAGTTATAAGACATTTTCAATAACAGTTAAAAACTCAAATCTGGTT
>NW_008662268.1:0-20903 GCF_000695815.1 Acanthisitta chloris
ATATGCATATATATAATTACTTCCTATGGTCTCTAGGTGTGTCATGAGAACACATAAACATAGAAGCTGCAGTTAAACAGGTACCTTGTGGCCATTTGACTGATTATATAAAAATTTGCTCATCATGGATATGCCTGAATGTGAGGAAACTGAATTGGAGTGTTCTTATTATAGCTATTTGCATACTTATGCTGTGTTTGTTGTTCTGCATTCAATAAATGTGTGGATGTGTGGATGTGTAAATTCTCATTACCTGCTAATTCCCAGAAATATCCTCAATTCATCACAAAATTCAGAAGTAAGGTTGGACCCTGTCTCAGAGCTAAAACCATGATCTTCTTTAAAGTACCATCTGGGCAGACCTGTCAGTACAAGGTGGTGTAGAATTGTAGCCCACCTATTGCTCACAGGGTCTTTTGGGACCAGTATCATTGCAGGAGTCAGGTAATGGTAACAGTAACAAAGTTTATGCATTCTGTGCCTTACTCTTGTACACTTTGGACAAATGCTTGCAGGTAGGAATTCATGCATTCTGACACAGAAAAGCCCAACTTCTTATAGCCTAAGTCATGCTTTTAAGTAAGTACTCTGTATTTCGGTGACCACCACTTAAAAGGCTGGAAAAGGGAGTGAGATGATTAAAAGATGTCTCCTTATCTTTCAGACCCTGTCAGAGAATGTATAGATGAGGATGGAAACAAAAAGAAAGTAAGTATATAGCCTGGGTTGTCTGGCTTTCAAGTTACAAAGTTTGTCAGGACCATGAATACCTTCATAGATAACTTGAAACAAAACATGTGGGACAATATTAAGAATTATTTTGGAGGAGGAAAATGTTGGGTTTTGAACTGGTGGGAGAACTTTGCACACAAAGGAGAATTCCTCTGACAACACCTCAGCTTGCAGTGTGTGTAATGCTACTGAAGGCAGTACAGAACCAAACCTTGTGACAGTGTGTGTCTTCCCTGACAATGCAAAATGTATTTCCATCTCCTGGTGAAAGAACCTCTGGGACAGCTAGACATGGCCAAAATAAAGGTGCATGTGTAGGGGGAGGCAACATCATTGTCCAGACCCTGTCCTTCTGCTGAAATTAAAAGTACTTTCTCCCTATGAAAATTTTATAGGAAGGTAATTATTGTGTCATAGTTATCTCTCTAGGGAAAATCATCTCTTAAGTAATGGAATCAAGGTTCTTGGTGTTTGTTTGCTGAAAATCTTTTATGAATCCTGAGAAAATGCTCAGAAATGTTGATGTACCTGTCTGATCTCTCAAAAGTGATCTTTCTCTAAGAAAGCAATGATCTAGATGGTTCAGTTTCTTAATCCAGGTGGAATGCCAAGGTTTTTGAGAGTACAGGATACTTCATGCAGTTAAAGATATTAGCATAAGCTTGTGCCATGTTTTGTAATAGGGATCAGTTATTATTTCTACTCTAGGATTTCTCTTGAATTTCTAGTACATGAAAAATATTCCTTTGATTTTTCCCTAGTGAAGATATGGCTGTAAGGAAGGATGTGGCTAATAAAGAGATGTTTATGAATTGTCTAGACACAGGAAATACACTTATATCCAAGCTGTCTTACACGGTTGGCCTCAGTCAGCTGGTCAGAACACAGAAAGGCTTTAGCTAAATCAAACACTAAGTACAATCTGGTGGCTTTGAGGCTGACAGCCTCATTAATAAAGACCCAACAAACAGAAACTAAACTTGAAAAACTTTCTTAATTAACAACAATAAATATTGTTTGCAATGAGCTGTGTATGTCCAGGCCTCTGAGCTCCTAGAAGCAGAGACAGTTATATGTAGATAAATGCTGGGAAGCCTAAACTTGACCTTCAGACATGTCAGGTTTCTTTTTTTTTGGTGATAAACTTAAAGCACAATTTCCATTCTGGCTAAAATGCTTTTTGAAGAAAACAATCCTGGCTTCAGACCATATAAAATCAAACCATGCTTTCAAATGGCAGCATTTAGGGGGATTTTGTGTTGCCTCTTCTGTTAGCCAGAAAAACTCAGTGGTAGAAGGCACTGTGATGACCACTGCCTTCTGGAGCAGACTAGTGAGCATCCCTGGAGCCTGCAGGACACTGTGGAAGTGTTCCTTCTCCATGGTGCAGCACCCACACTCTGAACACCTCTGCTGCCTTGCTGGCAGTGAAGTGCCATCACTGGCCTGTTCTCCTCTTCCAGCATAGCCCACAAATCCACAGGGATGAAGAATCAAAGCTCTTCCCTAATTCAGCAAACACAGACTTCTACATCAGATTGGTAATATTTCAGGCATTACTCAGAGAGTTATTGCAGGAGGCTCAGGTCCCTGAGTGGGATGTCTGTCATGCACCTGGAGATTGTGGGAACTGATCTATTGCAGTTTGCAAGGAAAGCAGAGTTCTCAGGATCAAAAATCTCAGCCTAAATCCTATCAGTCTCATAAAGAATATGATTTGCTAGGTTTTTAAAATTTGTTCTGTTATTACCTCTACCCTGGAAATGATTGTTGAAGGAAGATTCATGCCTAAGGTCACTGTTAGTAGCAGGTCAACAGATCAAATGTGCTAGGTCAGGCCAAAAATCTGTCCAAGCTCCTCTATTGTGTGGCCAAAGATAGGATCCAGGGAAGGAATTTAAATAAATATATATGAAAATTCCCTAAACTGTCCTAACCTTGAACAATTTGTGACTCAAGGACACCTTGAGCTGCAAGTGACACCTTTTTGTGTTTGCTAGTGCTTGATATTTTTCTCCTTCATGAATTTGTTCAGTCATTCTTTGAATGACAGAATATGGGAGTGATTATGATAGAGTAAGGTTTTCTTAATGTAGTTCATTTGCATCATAAGTCTTGTTTTGATGCTTTTAAGCAGGCATAAATTGTAGCTACTTGCCTTACAGTAGTAGCATTTCACGATGAAGTGATGTGTGGAGCCATCTTCTGCTTTTCTAGGCTATGTATGGCAGCAAACCCCACATTCCTACACCAGCAGTTTCTGTAACATGTCTTGTCTAGCACTGTTCAGCTCTTGGTTTAAAGAACAGAGAAAGAAACAAAGAAATCCTTGACTAAAGTGCAAGGCACCAACTACCGAGGCTGGTTGAGAGACATGGCTCTCTCTTCTGCAGAGACACAGTAAGAGAAAGAGGGTGCACGTCCAGGGCTGAAAAATCCCTCAGAGAGGAAGTCTGAGGCTTCCTGCAGTGTGCTGGCAGGCTCATCACTTTCAACAGACTTATCCGTCATTATTTAGAAACCCTTGATTTTGCTTTCCTTTCTGTCCTGTTTTAACTCCTATGATTTCATATCAGTTGGGATTTAGGCTTTCTTTGTCTTCAGACTCCTCGTGTTTCCCTCTGCACCAGGATTCTTGGCTTTTTTGGATCCTTTAACTGGTATGTTTGTTTTAATGCACTGTGCTTTGCTTTTCTTGTACAGCTATTAGGTGTTTTTCAATAGATGTTCTGTTAAGGAGTGAAATAAAAACAATTAACTGTGTATGGAAGCCAGACTTGCACAGCTGTATATGTACCCTTCCAGGTGCTCCACTTTCAGCGAGTTGTAGGCGAGACAACTGTAATTAAAAAACATTCAATTTCTTCCCATCTAAATACGTTTTCCATACTTAGAGCTCCTCTTGTTAGTTTTTCAGAGCTTCCTCTAGACTCACGAGTCTGAAAAGTATTAAGTGACTTTCAGTTGCCTTCTTAAAATCCTGAAACAGACAAAGCAGGTCCAGTAAATTAACTTATATTTAATACGTAATTTTTTATGGCTGCAAATATGGCAGTTCTTGTTTGGACTTGATGGTATCATGAAGCTTAGAGCTACAGAGCAATACTTTCACATCATTATTGGTTTGCATGATAGTGACAAGAATCATCTGTGAATTATATTGTTTCCTAGGTATTTTATCCCTTTGCTCTTTTATGGTAATTATGGGTAAACTGAGAAGGAGAGGATAGGAGATGACTGTGCCCAGCAGCAATTATCTTTTCTTCCCCACATGTTTCTGCTTGTTAGTATCAAGAAATGTTACCCAGTGCATAGAACCACTGTCTCACCTGTCCTTGTGTTTCTCCCACTTCTGCACCCACCTCTGTAGAGATGTGTCTGGGAAGTGCTGTTTCCCACATTTGGGGATATTCTTGGAATGTAGACCTCAGGGCTGAACGGTTTTAAAATCCATTGAGCCTCTTCATGGACTGTAGAGCTCTGCAGGATTGGAGCCAGAGAGCTTAGCTTTTTGCAGATAGGAATCTTGAGAGTGACCACATTTATCTCTCTGTCATCTAGTAGTAGGTAGTTCTGGTGCCTGAAAATTTACACTGTACTTTAGAAAATGAGAACATATTTTACGTTTAATTTTTAGTTTTACAAATCCACTATGTATATCTAATAACATTAATCTGGTAAAGGAACAATTCTCTTTGGGATAGGAGGAACTGGAAGTTTCAGAATTGCCATGACCATCTGCAGCTTATCAGAACTAAAGGTTTTGGAATTTAAAGCAAAGCTAAGGACAGTTCTTTGGTGACTCTTCTCTCCATGCATGCTGTAGGATGACTAAGCTAACTATAGGTGGAGTACCAGATGTTTCATCCTGCTGCAGCAAAACATTTCTTGTTCTTGACTGGTATCTTTTGCTTGGAATTTCAGAGTCTGTTTCTTATAGTTTGCTCATTTAAACTCTCTCATCCTCATGGAGTCCTTACTGCACTGCATTCTGTTATCTAATTTTCTAAGGCTAATTTGAGTAGCACTGCTTTCAGAGTCAATTTACTTGCTAGCTGTAGGATCATGGCACTAGCCAAGCTTTGCATTTTTCTGCCCTCTGCCCTTCTTTTCATTTGTTGAATATCCATTTCTCCCTCCCTAGCCTGGTGATAAATGGATGCTATCAGACCAGTGCCACACTGTGACATGCTTTCCAGGAGATTACACAGTTCTGGAGAGCCACCAAATTAACTGTGAGAGGATGCCAAAGCCTGTGTGCCACAGCAGTCTTCCAGCTGTTAAGATTGAAGAAACTTGTGGCTGCCGATGGATGTGTCCATGTGAGTATCTGTCGTTGCATGTGTGCCTCTCCCTCCCCATCACTTGAAATATTTTATCAGAAATGTAATGCTGAGTGAAGCTGCTCAGCTACAGTGTACATCAAAGGTGACTGGGGTGGGAGGAATCAATGCTGTGCAGTGATTAAACAAACAGCTAGGAGTGTGAGACTCTGGTGCCTGGAATGTCTAATGCTATTTGCAAGTTCATGGCCACCGTGAGCTCATGTTTTGCATTGGCAGAGCTACAGTGTTTTATCAGAGAATCTCACACTCAGTTTCCAGAACTCAGTCAACTGGGAAGGAGGGTGTATGGAATAAAGCAGGAATTTTTCTCAGCAAGCTGTAAGCAAGCAATGTATTCTTGGTCCACCTCTAGGCTTGAGGGTTTGGCCTGACCGTAGCCAAGCACCTGCATTACAGAAACATCAACAAAAAATGCTTCTACCTTCATATAATCTCATGCCAAGTGTCTCAGCAGAAATGCTGAATGCTGTGTGATTGGTGCCTTGGCTGGGATGACAGGAACAGAAATTAAGTGCACCCACTGACATTTACAGGGTAGAGGGATGCAGCCCTGAGGCTGGTGATCCAGTCATTAAAAAGTAAGTAGGCTTACATCTAAAGTCATATGATTGCTTTTTGAAAGTCAATCACAACACTATATATACCTTCTCTTCATAACGGATAATCTCAATTTAAAACGTCCTTTGCTGAACTGGCTGAGTTAAGAACAATTTCTTCCAGGCACTGCTTGAATTACCTAAGCTGGAAATCCCTAATCCTCCAAAACTAACACTTTTGTTTTGATGCAAGTATTCAGAAAGGTAGAAATATTTAAGTTCAAAAATCATAAGTATTTTATAATGTTTAAAAGAGAATCTTAGTGATACCTACCCATAAAAAGTGCATCTTTATTAAATTTCTTGATCCTAAATACATAGTAACATGAAGGCATTACTTTTGGCATGCAACACATGTCTTCATGAAACAATTTCTGAAAGGATCAGATGGAAATTACCATTTCCACCATTTGCTGATTATCATGAAGAGCCCTATAGTTCACTTGAGATTGCTGCTGTTTAACATGAGCTGACAACTGTTTATAAATTTAATGAACCATTATACTCCAAAATTATTTTTACCCCAAAATTATTTTTTCCCCTAACCTTGTGGGGGACAAGTAGTAAGTTTTCATATGTTATAGAAGAAGGGGATAAAAAAATCCCCAACCCCACCCAGCTGATTACAAACCCCATGGATCAAGTCCTCTTGTTTCAATGATTATTTAGTGCAGGGTGATTCTGGGTCAACTAAAGCAACATCTGTATCAGATGGAAAGGCTGATTCTGATGCTGTATGTGCTGAAGTCAGAGCCCAGATTCACAGCAATCAATAAACTAGAGATGGGCATAACAGAGCAAGTGCTTAGCAGGGGGTTGGTGTGCTTCAGCATCTCTGTTGTTGTGGATGGAGGCTGGTTAGGCCACCTGTGCTGCAGGGGCATGGCAGTGCATGCTTAATTGACTCATGATTCACTTGTTTAGAGAGCTAAAGTACACTTTCAAGTGATGTCTTGCCAGTGTGGATGATGTGACAAATGCTTTTGCAAAGAGGAAGTACTTAACAAAGTGTTCTTATGTCATCTGAGTTCAGAGAATAGTTCAGGAGTTACACTATAAAGGTGCTTATTTGCTGAACTAGTTACAATTTTATAGTAACATGATTTGCAATGTGTGATTCATGACTATTGTGTGAATTTGGACTACTTAAAAATGGAGTGCATTAATGCATTTTGTGCTACAGGACACCTATGAGAAACTTGAAAGGATTCCCATTATCCTTAGAATTTGTTTGGATGTCCATGAATAAATAAAGGTTGAGCAACATGGTTTTATTGCTAATTTGTTTCATTGATGTTTATACATGAACTTTACAAGCAGATGCCCTAAAATACATGTGGATGCACCAGGGATGTATCTCTTGACAATTCAGTGCCTGAAAGTACACAAGATGGACTGGCTTCCTTCCCTCCTTCCCTCCTTCCCTCCCTTCTAAGCACAAATTGCTGTTTGCTGTTTTTCCTGTGAAATTAAGTTTGAAGGTCATTGAATAGGAAGTAGACTATTCTCAAATCTCAATTAGAATTTCCTGTGAAATTAAGTTTGAAGGTCATTGAATAGGAAGTAGACTATTCTCAAATCTCAATTAGAAGCCAAGTAATTGAACTATTAACAGTGAGAATTTTCTTCCTTACATGTTTTGCTCTCATTGCTTTTATTGTCCTTATTATCTTTAGAGCAAGAGATTTGAAAACATATGAGCCAGAAGCATCAGGTTTTGTTTTGGTAATTTTAAGATTATAATTCTCCTTGTTTTCCTGTTTGTGAAGACAAGGAAGTGTTTATAACCTAGTGACCAGAACACTGAGCTATCAGTTGACCTTTGGTTTATCCTGTGCATATTAATTCTCTGCCCTCTTCTTGTTTCAATTTGGAAAAAAAAGAAAAGTCCCCAGGTATTGACTTGTGGCATATGATTGATAAGATAGAAATAGTGTCATTTGGTTTCAAATGTGATACTGTACAGAATAAAATGCAATGTCATGATAAAAATGCAATGCAAAAATTAAAAACTCAGTATGTTACAGTCTTTCTGCAAATTGGGAAGGGATTTTCCCTGATTTGTTTTTCATATAAAATCTATTACTAAATATTCAATATGAGTAAACTTCATGCAAAGGGATTTTCTATGTGTTTATCCAAATCTTTCATAATACTAATTGTTCCAGACAAAAATATTTAAAAAAACCCCCACATGTGATGAAATATTTCCCAAAGTTTCTGGTCAATGATTTGCTGCAGCATTTGCACTTCATTACCACCTTCTCCTTCTCAATCAATTGGTTCCACATGCCCATAACAATTGTGAAGAAACAGTCTAATTTATACAAAACCAAATGCTTAAATGGCTTTTGTTGTTGTTTACTTGCAGGTGTCTGTATAGGAAGTTCATCTCGACATATTGTCACTTTTGATGGGCTGAATTTTAAGCTGACTGGCAATTGCTCCTACACTTTGTTTCAAGACATGCAAAACAGTGTTGAAGTTCTCCTCCATGAAGGGCCATGCAGAGCAACACCAAAGATGAACTGTATGGACTCCATTGAAGTGAAACATCATGGTGTATCTGTCCAGCTCTTCAGTGACATGACAGTAAGCTAAACGTGATTAGCTGATCTGTGCATTGTCTGCTCATGCTGTAGAATTCAGATTATAAGAAAAAATTGTCCCCTTTATCCGGTTTCTGTACCCTTTCAGCCTCTTCTTAGGCTTCTGAACAAATGTCTCTTTTCCATTTCATGACACAATTGAAGTTCACATAACAAGCCAGACACGTTTCTACTCTTGTTCTCCCTGTTGTTCTGGTGTGACAATGTCAAGAACATGGGATTTGGCAGCATCTCCCTGACACTTCTGCCAGAAAGGCAGGGATTATAGACAGGACATATTGCACTCTGATTCGCCTCTTTTGGCAGAGGTTCTTTACACATTGTTATTGTTTGGTACATGGGAGAGCACTCTGTTCCTCACAAAGCTATGCATGACTGGCCAGCTGAAGAGCTAGGGAGTTGGTTCTTGCCTTGTCTGCAGTAGGACCCCAGCATTAGAAGAAAGGACAGCTTAGTATGCATTACATCTGTTTTATAGACAGAGAAGTATTTGAATTCAATATGATCCATTTTTTTTTAATCTCTGTGTTCCTCAGACATACAGGATTTGGCTAACTTGCAAGGATGATATCTTCTGACCTGTATAGCAAAATAGGGTGGACCAAAACACCTGCACCCAGTTCTGCATGGTGATGGGCTTTCAATGAGGTTTATTGCTAATCAAGGCCTGTAGGCAGAATTTTAACTTCATGGCATTAGATTGCTAGTCTGTAAGTACATGATGCTAAAGGAGTGCACTTACATGGGAAAATGTTGCAAGAGTTGTTCATATAGTTATCAGAATAAAGTTCAAGTGCTTCTGTACGTTTTTACACTCACTAGGAAGTTTCAAGTAGCAAAATTGATTCTGGTGTCCAGATTTAGTTGGATCTTTAAGTACTTGTGAAGCATGGCATTAGATTGCTAGTCTGTAAGTACATGATGCTAAAGGAGTGCACTTACATGGGAAAATGTTGCAAGAGTTGTTCATATAGTTATCAGAATAAAGTTCAAGTGCTTCTGTACGTTTTTACACTCACTAGGAAGTTTCAAGTAGCAAAATTGATTCTGGTGTCCAGATTTAGTTGGATCTTTAAGTACTTGTGAAGCGGTGCTTCACGGTAGCAAAATTGATTCTAGTGTCCAGATTCAGTTGGATCTTTAAGTACTTGTGAAGCCAGAAGGTGCTTCAACTGTAAAATTGGGTTGATTTTTAACTGCTTGTTAGAACTGATGTGATGACCTTGCCTTTCTGAAAACAGGTGGCTGTTAATGGTGAAAAGGTTCATATTCCGTATTCTAGCAGCTTGTTTGAAGTCACTGTCTATGGAGCAATAATGCATGAAATCAAGTTCTCCCATCTTGGACATAATCTCACATTTACTCCAAGAAACAATGAATTTATTCTTAAACTTAACTCAAAGAGCTTTTCTTCAGGAACAAAAGGGCTTTGTGGTAAGTTTGGATGATAGTAGTTTTAACAGCTTCTTACTTGGGCTTGAACTTCTATTTATTTTATTGTTATTTGTGTGGCTCTGAACCTGTAAACTCTCTGGCTGAACTGATCCTCCATTGTTGGGGGAACATTGCAAATCTGAGTAGGTTTTTCTACTATAGACATCAATGTAACAGCTCACTGATTCCCAGGAATACCTTAGAAAGAACAGGTGATACAACCCTCATTTTGTTTCTTACTTCAAGTTACCTTTTCAAGGAGATTTGTGGTTTTTTTGGATGAGGGTTCAAGTTTAGATTCTTACATATATGTTTATGTGAGAGGCATGACTTGTGCTTCCTGTGAACTTGAAAGGTTTCAGTGGGGTACTAGTATCTGGGAGAATTAATTCTACCCTATCCTGAGGGCTGTAATCTATACAGCATATACCTCTATAGCATAACCTGTACCTCCTTAGATAAGGAAATGAGAAACAAGACCCAGGGATTTTCTGCCCCTATTGTTAACAGCTATAAGGAATATCATTCATTTCTCTCTCCCTTGGCATTCAGTCAGCCCCCCCAACCTGTGTCATCTGTCCTGTCCCTATTTGTTCTAGGTTTATTTTATTGCTGACTGTATTCAAACATTTTCTTTTCCCTTTTACTCACCCTCCTAGGGGTGTGTGACCAGAACCACGTCAATGACTTCACATTACGCAATGGCTCCGTCACTTCTGACAGCAGTGTATTTATCCAAGACTGGACAGTGAAAGAGCCAGGGAAGATCTGTGAAATCCAGAGAGAAGACAGATGCTCTGAGCATGCAGTGAATCACTGCCACCTTCTGCTCTCTGATCAGTTTGCAGAGTGCCACAGGCTAATCTCCCCCAACATGTTCTACGAGGCCTGCATAGAGACCAGCTGCTATGAGGATGAAGCCTGTGAGATGATAACTTCCTATGCTCATATCTGCATGGAAAATGCTATCTGCATAGACTGGAGAACACCTGAGTTTTGTCGTAAGCATTTTACTCTGTGTTAAAACAGGTATAGAAATTGTCTTTCTTTGTGATGGTAGTGACAATGACCATCTGGTCAGTGTAATATTAATTTCTGAATGCTGTGTAGTAGGGCAGAAGTTCCAGATCAAGTTTATCATACAAGTCATATTACAGGTCTAATAACTGGTTTGTCATCCACTAAGTTGTATGTTATGGGTAAAGTGTTTCTTGGTAAACTGCTAAGTCATAAAATGCAAGGTAGTTACACAAGGCTAGAGGGAGCCTATGAAATAAAAATACTGTGAAAACTGTGCACAGGTACACACAGCTATGTGACAGTACCAGAGTCTGCAGCCAGCGAGCCATGGTGGAGCCAGGTTTGGGCTGAGAGTCTGCTCTGATTCTGCCAGGCTGTGTTTGCTGCAGATAGTATTGCTTTGGTACAGACATTGGAGGGGCTGAGGTGAACAGAGAAACTCATACTTTGGACAAGTAAAACTGCTTCCCAGCCCATCCATGTCAAACCTGCACACAAGGGCACAAAATTCCCATTTGAATCAAAGTCTAAACTTTTGAGAATGTGGTAAAAGAGCCAGTGTGATTTTAAGTTTCTGCTACAGGGAAAAATAGGGAAATGGCCACTCTCTGTAGGTTTTTTTCTTGTCAGGACATGCCAGCTATGCTGATTGAACCAGCTGTAATTTGCTTTGCAAATCCGGTTCTCCTTCTGCCTGTGTCTCACTTGTGTTTTGAGGTGAAAAGTCCGTGCTGTGAGAAAGCAGTATAGCAGGATGTGAGTCTTGCAAATTACCTGGAACCCAACAGATGCAAGACAAGCATGCTAGTGCTGAATTCAGACAGTTGTTGCTTTCTCACCTAAGTTCTTATAGACAAGAACTTCTGCCTTACCTTAGTGTTTTTTTCTTTCTCCCTCCCTGCTCCGCCTCCCCCCCTTTTTTTTCCCCTTTTCTCTGGACAGCCCTGTTAGGAGGCATACCTAAAATCTGCCAAAAATGCACTGTGTCATTAAGTACCAATAAGTAACCCTTGAGGTGGCTCATGCTACACATTCTCCTGTTAGCATGTCTGCAGTGATAGTTAGGGACGTTCACATATTCACTCAGTGTGTCTGGTTCAGTCAAGTATCTTAGATGAGTATGTATGTAGGCATTTTCTTTCCCACTTACCTCCTCTTATAGTGTCTTGATGGCCCAGTTATTTTTGCATCTCCTGCCTCTGTAGTTTGGTCAGTTCTTGTTGCATTGCCTTCTTTCCTTCTTGCTGCCTAGGTACTTTTCATTTCAGAACTGGAGAACCAGCATCCTAAATGCATGATATCACAAAAACTCAGTCCATGTTTTGCAATTATTCATGTTTTAAACTCAGACTGAGGGAATGATGGGGTAGGAAGTCAAGAATGTGAATTTGGCCTGAGCGTTCTGTTAATGTTTTAAATATCTTCCCAGGATGATAGGTTATTGAACACAGTCTGTGTAGAGTATAGTCCTAGAAAACAGTAGGAGAGTATTGCCAGCTATTTTCCAAATTTAGTACTTCAGTCAGACTTGGCAAATTGTATTGTCCAAGGCTGAATGCCAGTGGATTACCTTAATAACTCTCTGCAGTTTTCAAATTCCCATCTGGTTACACAGCGTATACAAGGATAGACAGAGTTGCCCATTTTAACATTAGTTGCATAAAAGAGTCTTTAGTGTCCTAAAAATGGCATCATCATCTTCCTTCAACCAGGAGCCTGTGTGCAACTGCCAAAAATAAAATTGCCAACATTTGGTTTATACAGGCTGCTTTAATGATCAAATTGTCACTACAGCTTAATCACTCTACTGCTACATGTTTAATAGCAATGTCATGGTCCTGGATTACTTTGCTTCCTTCCCCCCACTCCAGTGAATCCCTGTCATTTTTGGAGTTTGAGTTGAGGTTTTGTCATGTCATATTGGGACATTCCAAGCAGTAGAAATCCTTCTGGACTGCTCTGCCTGGATAGATGAATATACTCTCTGCAATTCAGATATATTCAGCCTGGAGAAGAGAAGGTTTCAGGATGACCTAATTGTGATCTTCCAGTACCTGAAGGAGCCTACAAGAAAGATGGAGAGAGACTATTTACAAGGGCATGGACTGACAGGACAAAGGGAATAGCTTCCAAGTGACAGAGAGTAGGTTTAGATTAGATATTAGGAATAAATTCTTTCCGTGAGGGTGCTGAAACACTGGTACAAGTTGACCAGAGAAGCTGTAGATGCCTCAGCCCTGGAAGTGTTCAAAGCCAGGTTGGATTGAGCTCTGAACAACGTGGTATAAGTGGGAGATGTCCCTGCCCATGGCAGAGGGCCTGGAACTAATGATCTTTAAGGTTCTTTCCACCCAGACCATTCCATGATTCTATTTGCTGAGCAGTGCCAAATCATAGTTTCTTTCTTACACCATGCAAGCACCAAATTCCTATCTAACTGTAATTCATTTGCAAGTCAGTATTGGCAAGTACCTAGAGGGCATGTCCACACTGCACATAAATGAACTTAAAGAGCTGCTGAGAAGCACTCATGGAAACATCAGCTTATGAAGATTAACTTCTATTGCTGCTGCTATTTATCATCTGAGTAGTCCTGCTTGCTAAGCAACATTTGCTGACTGTTACTGTTATTTGAGCTGCATAGTTCAAAGCTGACTTAGTCACCTCCACATGAGCTGCCATTGCTTTTGTAACTGCAGAATGAATATATCTCAGTCCATTCATCAATCACTATATAAACAGTCCTGTTTCCAGCTGAATGCTGCCATATGTCAATATCAGAAAAGCAGTGATTTGTCAGGAATCTCTATGATCTTCACATTAAGATAAAGGTACTGTCACTAAAGTGGAAACTTTATTCAGCAGTCATTTGCTGGGAGGGTGAGCCTGCTCAAGAGGTGCATATTCCATGCCTCAGGATTGCATGGCTATCAGTGGAAGCTACAGACTGCTGCTACAAAGTGTGGGGCTGGGGAAGAGGTGGTTAAGAGAATCCCAACCTTACTCACTATGGTCCCTTCCAACCCAAATCCTTCTATGATTCAATGAAATAATTTGATTTAGTATGGCTTGAGGCAGGAAGGGGTTAAAGGCTTTTTTATTTCCTTTTGTGCTAAGAAGGGTGTGTGTAGACAATTCAGCTGATGAGTTTGTTTGTTTGTCATTCAGTAATTTTCTTTCAGTGTCTTTTGTCAGGGGACTGAAACTAGTTTTATAAACCTCAAGCAGTCACAGACTGGAAATAAGAAACAATTGTCCTAATTGAAGCTGTAGAGAAAAATAAAGTAGACTTAAGGGAGTACACAGTATGGAAACTGTGTCCATAGGTTTCTTGAATAGCTATAGCTATTAAGCCTTAATTCTGAGACATTATCCTCAGTTTTGTGAACACATCAATAAAAATTTTATCTGTTAGCTTAGAGGGGAATGTACCTGTCCTTGATTCAGTTAATTCTTTTAATATGGCAGTTTAGTTAAAGAGATGCAGAAATCCAGCAGGTTCAGTTTTGAAGTACCAAAGTCTTCCTTTTGTTAGCTTTCTTTAGTTGTTTGGGAACACTGAGACCTATCAAGTTGTCAAAAAAATTATAAATCTTTCTTTAACGCTTTATTCTGTCCTGGATATTTCCTAACCATGCACTGTTACCAGTGCTTCTCTCATACACATAAAGGTGGTTCTAAACTCTTATGCTTCTGGCCCACTGTTGAAAACAAAGTTGGGCAAGTGAACTTCTCATTGAAGTCATCATATCACTGTCAGGATAAGTCATGCACTGCTGATGCATATGGCCTGAAAATGTGGCTTGCTGTTTCCTGCATGAACTGTAACTTAAGCAAATGCCTTCCATCATTTTCCACTGTGGAAAAATGTATTTTCAAAGCTGTTAGTGTCTGCAAAGGACAAAATAAGTTCATCAGGTGATGGATTTCTAAAATGGAAAGAATTCTAAAGAAAGCTTGAATGGAAAGATTGACCTGCATTTGAGATCCATTTAGATAAAGGTGTCTTTTTTTGCCCTGTATTCCTCAGCAATGAAATGTCCCACATATTTGACATATGATCACTGCCACAAAGCCTGTATAAAGCGCTGTGAGAACGGTACCAAACTCAGTGTCTGCAAGGATTATCCCACAGAAGGCTGCTTCTGTCCCGACGGACAGGTGATTCTTAATGACAGCTGTGTTAGAGAAGAAGTCTGCACACAGTGTGTCAGTGAAGATGGCACACACCATCAGGTAACTATTCACTTAGCCCCTTCCCTTTGTGAGTGGTTGGAGTTTGTGCTTTTGTGAGTTCATCTGTCCTATAAGTCTAAGTATTTTCCCCTTTGGATACTTTATTTTCTAGCTCAGTTCCCCATAACCAGCTGCCTGTCAGCCCTGTGTAACTCCCCTGGTGTGAAATTGGCTGGGATGGATGTAAAGTTCACAGCTGGGACCGTACAGACCCGGAAAGGCATGACAAATCCATGTGGAGGGAGGTCTAGAGGAAAGAGAGGAGGGATGGCATAAGTGAATATTTGCTGAGATAAACACCTCCATTCAGCAGGCTTTTGCCAGTAAAAACAATTAAATCACAAATCTGGAACCCTTACTTATAATGTATTGCATTGTTTTTGCAAAACTTGTTGAAATCCTCGTGAGGGGCAGGCACTGATCTCTGCTCTCTGGTGACCAGTGACAGGGCCCAAGGCAATGGCATGAAGCTGTGTCAGGGGAGGGTTAGGTTGGATGTTATGAAAAGTTTCTTCTCCCAGAGGGTGTTTGGGCACTGGAACAGCTCCTCAGGGCAGTGGTCACAGCCCCAAGCCTGACAGAGCTCAAGGAGCATTTGGACAATGCTCTCAGGCACAGGGTGTGATTGTTGGAGTGTGCAGTGCAGGGCCAGGAGTTGGACTTGATGATCCTTGTGGGTTCATTCCAACACAGGATATTTTATGATTCTATGAAATATTTACAAGTGCTTGGTGAGAGACTAAGACAACCTTATGTCAAGCAATATTTGCCTATGTCCCTTTTTTTGGTAAGAATGATTCCTTTGATGAAATCATTTAAGTTGTACTGAAAATCCACTTTGCTCAGCTAAGTCAGCCCTCCCTGTGGCAGTATGGGAAGAGCTATGGGTGCTGGATACCACACTGCAGTGAAAGAGACTGTTGATTTTCCTTTCAGCATCACACAGCAGGTGTGCAAACTCCTCCCTGTGTCCCCTGTTCAAAGTAACAGCAGTGGTTCCTCTTCATCCCCAGCTGCTCAACTCTGGGACTTTTCACCAAAGTTGGCCAGTCCTCTTAAATCTGAAGTTTTGTTACAGGATTTGAAGAAGAAGGGACTGTTATTTCCATGTTTTATGTGCTTTGGATTCTTAATGAGATTTTTGCATGGTCTTATAATACTCACCAAACCTGTAATCAAAGACATAATCATTTTTGTAACATAGATCTTCTGTAGATAACAGAAGTCTGTGTGCGTGAGTATATCTATTGTCTAAGTAAAAAGATAGATAAAAAACCTAAATGAATGGATGTACTCCAAATAACTTCTTGTTACATCTGAAATTTTAGACTCCCGTCTAAAATGTGTTATAAACTTTTACAGTTAAGCTGAAAGGAAGCAGTGGCTGAAACATCTCTTTTAAATACTTCTTAAAATACTGTTTGCATTGATTAACATAATGACAAAAGCATCAAACTCAAGAGCCAACACCTTTCTTTAGGTGGTAGGGCACCTTCAGGTGATGTACCTGACTTAGTGAAAGAGGTGTTCCAGCCTAGAGCCATGGCTTGTGCCTTAATGCTGTCTGCTGGTCTTGTCAAAGCACAGTGCACTAAAAAAATGTTCCCTAAGAACAATTTGGACACTTTTCAATTGCTAGACAAGAGGTTGGTACAGGAGCCAAACTGCATTAGAACCTCTCCTCAGGAGAAAGTACTCCATGGATTTTGGCAGCGAGAGGGGAGATGTTTCAGGAGAAAGTACTCTATGGATTTTGGCAGCGAGAGGGGAGATGTAGGGGAAGTGTGTTCTTTTGTTCCATAACTGCATTATTACAATAATGTTTTTCAAAGCAAAGGGTCAGTTTTCAAAAAGATTGAGCCCATGTAGCTTGTATGAACTTTTCTTTTAAGGTTGCAGTATCTCCATACATATTACCATGATTTTTAATTTGTGTTCTGTTTTGGGACTTTGTTTTAAATATAGTATCATTAGATTTGTGAAGTCCTTATATAGTCAGTAAAATGGAAGGGAAAAACCACTCAGTAATTCTTGTAATAAAAGGAATAGGAAAAAAATCTTGCCATTTCTCTTGAAGGAAAAAATAGCTTGCAATGTTTATATTCACTGGCCAAAACATAGGTCAACTGTGCACAAGTCTCAGGTGACCTTGACAGTTCTAGTTTTTGTATTATGATTCTATAGAAAATCATTACTGGAAATGCAGATTAAAGTTTGGGATCTGTGCACCTGAAATCCCTGGATCCTCAGGCAATGCAGTGAATTTTCCATTTAAATAAGTTTCAAGGCCTTGTGGAGGAAAGCTCAGCAGACACCTTGGGAATGATGTCTGCAGTGATATCTACTTGTTGTTTCAAAGGTTCTGAAATTCACAGGTTATTGCAGGCCCCTTAATGAGGTTCTAGCTTTGATAACCTCTCCTCTGTGCCCCAATGGCAAGGCTTAGGTGCAGCTGCTGTGTAGACAGGGAGGAGGAGGGCAGGGCAGGATCAGTTCATGCAGCCACTTTGTGTCTCCATCATTGCAGGATCAGCTGTGTGAGCAACTGGTGATGGGTTATGATTTCCTTAACCCCATTCTCTCCCTCTGGTCTTTATTCCTCTGTTGTTTTCTACCCCAGATTGTGCTTAGGCTTATGGCATTCTCAGTACCAACACTCATACAGAGCTCTACTAACACTATGCTCTCTTGTCATTTCTTCTGGTATTAGAAAGTTCTACATATGCTGAAGAAAACCTGTGTGAAAATCAAGGCACAAAAAATGCTAGAACAAATATTGTGATTCTCTTTCTGTGTCTTGAAATAGCCACATGCTTCACACACCACCCCCTGCAAATGTAGGCATTCTCTGTCAGCTGCCTTCTCAGGACTTGTTAACCCTGAGACCACTGAATGCTCTTGCAGAGGGCTGAGTTGTTTTTGCAAGCCCTGAGATAATGTTCTTTACTGCCAATACATCAATGCAAGTTTTCTTTGACTAAGGTAGATTTCCTATGGATTAACCAACCCTGTGTGATTTGGTTCTTAAGCTTTGTTAAACCTCTGGTTGGCTTGTTCTAGCATGCCTGGTCTCTTATCCTTGCCATGTGGTTAACCTTGGAAAGTAATGTGTCTTTTCAGACTCCTATGATGACTTAAAACACATAAGCTATCTCTGGGTACAGGTGGCAATATGCCTAGATATTTCCTTTCTTTCTTCTTATTCAGCAGACCATTAGTTTTAAACTGTGCTCCAGAGTTTTTCAGACAACACCTTTTTCCTTTGTGGCATCCTAACCTGCTCTACATGTTCTCACTCAGAACGTGGTTGTGCAAATTAACATGTCCCATAGTGCATCTTTTCACTTTTGCCTCCCTATTCATATGGGTGTTAAATGTGGATAGTTCTGTATAGGTAACAACATCTTTAAGATCAATGATTTCCTCTTTTTCATGAGAAGGAGCAGTGGTATAAAAATTATACTCTTTACTGGCAGTTCTGAATGTGCTTATTACCTCCAGGTAGTCACAATGATGGTTTCAGATTTGGGGTTGCTATAGTGCTTTTCCAGTTGCCAGTCTACTGGAGAATCAAGTGATGACACTCCAAAAGTTCTTAATAAAAAATTATGCACCATTTATTTCTCTGTGTTTAAGCACAAGTAATTTGGGAAACCAGACACTTGTATGTATTTCCCCAAATAATGCTGCTGCCCTTATTACCCCTGAACATGCAATCATGGTATGTAGTTACATGAGTCCACTGTTACTCACAATAACTTGCAATTGCATTTATAACATCTGAGCATTTTTTCAATACAATACAATAGTAATTCCTCATCCCATTCATACATTTGCTTGAAACAATAGTAATTCCTCATCCCATTCATACATTCTCTGCATATTTTGCTAAACTGGCACACTACAGTCATTTCAGAATCATGTGTCTCCTTAGCTTCTCACTCTTAACAGAGCAACCAACCAATCCTGCACGGAGACTTCTGAATTTCCAAGTTAATATTACTCGCCCTCACCCACTCCCATCACTGACATACCAGTGACCAGAATATTTGATTTCTTTCTAACAATCTGTTGGGTTTTTTTCCTGCAGCACCTGGAAACATGGATTCCTGAGAATGAGCCTTGCAAGATCTGCACGTGTCTCGACAACAAGAAAGTAAACTGCACGGCCCGACCTTGCCCTACTGTCAAACGTAAATTCATTTAGCTCTAAGTATGATTGGACTTGAACTGATGCTTTTGGTGCCAAGGTTTTTAGTTCTTATCCAAACTTGCTTTTTGGATGTTCTTTTCTTACTCCAGCTGTTCAGTGTGGTCTCTGTGAAGTCCCTCACCTGCGCAGGGACCCTGGCCAGTGCTGCCCCGAGTACGAGTGTGGTAGGTTCTCATAAACTCTTGGAATCTTCTTGGTCCATATTTTTACTAGATACTTCTATGATATGCAATCCCTTTTTTTATTTAATTCAATGCTGCATTTTTGAAACCACTGAATGTCTGTGCAGTCATCTATGTGGAAAAACAACTCCTGATGATGTGAGTCTCCACTTCCAACTTTGTGTCTCTCTCTGTAATAGATGAGGAAGGGAATGGAGCAATTTGGTTTGTCTAAATGATATTAGAATGGTCTTTTTTTAAAGTATCTATTTTTTGCATGCTCTATATTTGCACATAACGAATAACATTAGAACCTTAATCCCCATAACCCAAGTTTGAACTCTTCCCTAAGCTATTTTGAAAACAAACTCTGACCTGTTGAACTTTAATGTGCTTCATATTTTAGGACAGCAATTGAGTGTAGGCAAAAAAAGTTTAATGAGGAGGTGTATGTGTGTCTTTTCTTGAGGACTAACTAGTCAGGCATTGTCTTAAACACTCTTCTCAATTTCTGTTCTCAGTCTGTGATCTGGTTTCCTGTGATTTGCCTCCTGCCCCTGTCTGTGAGTTTGGCCTGCAGCTTGCTCTGACCAACCCTGGAGAATGCAGACCAAATTACACATGTGGTAAGATATTTTTTGTTAGCAGGGAGTGACACTGGATCACTGCATTTGAGCAACACTGGCAACTTCCTTTAGACAATGTTTTTCCCCTCTGAAAGGTTTGATTTTGGAGCCAATGGGCATATAATGATTTTACAGACTTGGAAGAAAGTTGTAGTTGGCACTTTCTGAGTACACTTTCGAATTAAGGACAAGAGAAACACTTTTTACTCTTGGACCTGTGTGCACTGACCCTAATGCTGGTTTTATAAATGAGACAAGATTTTTTTGGCAGTGTAGGAGCTTTTCCTGAACCTGCAACACAACCTTTGACCTGAGTCTTTTATATCTGTGTTACTTCTTAGTCTTTAAGTAGATTTATAACAGCTTACAGTAGCAATTAGTGCCTTGCTGCCAGAGAACTGTCTTTTCCACTCACAGCACTCTGAAATGCAGTGTGCTTGACACAGTCCCCACCTTTTCCTGTTAGAGTGCAACAGGGAAGCATGCAGCTTGGTTCCAAGACCTTCCTGCCCATCGCATCGAGAGCTCACTGTTACGAGGACCGAGTGCTGTGATAAATATGAGTGTACCTGCAGCTGTACCAACTCAACAGTCAGCTGCCCTCTGGGATACCTGTCCAGATCTCTCACCAATGACTGTGGCTGTGTATCTACCACCTGTGTTCCTGACAGGGTAAGGAAAATGAAATATCTTTTCCACAGGGGAGAGCATCTTTTACACATGGAGTGGCAGCACCAAAGTAAGCAGGTAGCTAGATATTAGCAAACTCTCAGTGAGACTAGTAGAAAATGGTGTCAGGGCATTGTTAATTTACACATGGCTGAAAAAAACCACACTGTTGCTTCAAACTGTTGCTTCTTTTTTTATGTGTTTTATTCTGACATAATTGACTCATATTTTTGTGACTGAACTAATCAGATTTTAGACATA
>NW_008662269.1:0-732 GCF_000695815.1 Acanthisitta chloris
TTAGAACTCCAATATGACCTGGAATCACAGGCAGCCAAGTTGTGGGAGTTCATGTACAAAGAGGCAAAGCCATTATTACCTCTTGACTACCTCTATTATTTACAAAAGTGACTCTTTTATGCACACCTATTATAAGTGCCCACTTATAATTGGTTAACTACTGTTACTAGCCCACCTTTGTTTGTTTTTGAGCAATCCAGACTTGCTTCATGGCTTTACTAACCCTTCCAGAAATTAATCTTACGAGCACAGGCTATCAACATTAACAACAAACCTATAACAACTAAATGTTTTGCCTTATTTTAACTAAATCCTTAGCCTACCTAAGGTATACTTTATTTGGGCACCTAACAGTATTTATAGTATAAAGTCTCCCATACATGCAGCTATGCACTGATCACGCAACTTTTGACTGGTTGTCAATACGTATAATTCTTATTCATGATAGGTTACAATTTTAAGCTGCATTCCGTTCTTACATCCTGGGAAACTGATAGCAAGGATTACCTAGTATATATGAGAATCTAATTAATAGCACTATTCTAGCTTGTTAGCTAGACAGTAAAACTAAACCAAACCTAAAAACCCTGGCAGCAGGAGAGAACGAGACCATTGTAAGGGGCTGGATTGAAGACACAGGAATGCATGAAGATAGAAACAAGGTCAGCGAGACCTACTTGTGTGTTTGTTTTGATTGCTTAAGCATTCCTTTAACTGTTGCTCAAGTTACAG
>NW_008662270.1:0-445 GCF_000695815.1 Acanthisitta chloris
CCCTTGTCCTATCACTGCAGTTCCTGCCAAAGGGTATCTCTCCGGTTCCCCTGTAGGTACTGATCAGCTACTGATAGGCTAGTATGAGTTCTCCACACAACCTTCTCTTCTCCAGGCTGAACAGCTCCAAATTCCTCAGTCTATCTTCATAGAGAAGATGCTCTTATTGACTTCATGGCCTTCTCTGGACTTGCTCCAACAGTTCCATGTCCTTCTTATGTTAAGGACACCAGAACTGCACATAGTATTCCAGGTGGCGTCTCATGAGAGCAGAGGGAGAATCACATCTTTTGATCCACTGGCCATGCTTAATTTGATACAGCCCAGAATTTGACTGGTTTTCAGAGCTGTTAGCACACACTGCTGGCTCATGGTGAGTTTCTCATCTATCATCACCCCCAAACCTTTCTCCTTGTTTCTGGTCTCTATTACTTCCCCACCCAAC